>NW_026925540.1:0-26296 GCF_032062105.1 Saccostrea cuccullata | reverse complement strand
CCAATGCAGAAAACACAGCAAGGAATGGGAACCCCTCATTTAAATGGCCAGTAGCCATTTCTGAGGGTCAAGAGATGGCTTATGAGACAACTGACTGACAGACGGACAGTAGAGACCCCACAACTTTGGGAGATGATTTTATTTTTCCATTTTCAACAAATAGAAGATTACCAGACACTGAAGGGATATACATTGAAGGAAAAATTAATGGGACTGATGTACATTTTACTGCTGATACTGGTGCGTCTACTAGTATTTTATCGTACAAGTTGTATAAAGAAATTCCAGAAGATAACAAGCCAATGTTGGCTGGAACTTCAGCATTGAAGGGAGCGGGTGGATCTTTAATACATGTTTATGGAAATGGCATTTTTGAACTGGAATTAGGACCAGTTAAACTAACAAGAAATCTACTTGTAGCTGACATAGAAGATGATGTTCTCTTGGGAATTGACATTTTGATGGACGAAAAAGATGGAAGAGCTGATATTTTACTCTCAAAAGGTGTTATACAATTGCAAGGTCACTGTATTCCATGTATTACTGCTGGAGAAAGGAATGTTGGGTGCATTCTGAGATCAGCAGATAAATGTACCATTCCACCAATGAGTGAAGTAATTATTCCTGCAGCTATAGAGAAATTGCTGACCAAAGTCTACAAAATGAAAATCTACTGCTAGGACCTTCTCCTGATTTTACTGAAAATTCATCATTGCTATTGGCGCCAGCAATGATAAACATCGCAAAGAGGATTACTGTTCCTGTCCGGATTATGAATCCCTTCAATGAGTCCAAGACGGTGTTTCAAGATACAGTTCTGGGAACTGGTGAAACTATTGAAGAGGTCATGACCCTAGTGGATGAAGTATCCAATGTTGGTGTTAAAAAGGTTACTGAATGTAATCTTACAGGGGATAATCAACTCCCTTTTAGCAGTGAAGTCAAAGTTCCAGAGCACTTAGTAGATCTTTATAAGAGTTCATCTGAATTACTGTCTGAAGAAGAAAGACAAATATTTAAAAAGCTACTTCTTAATTACCAAGATGTGTTTTCCAGAAACGAATGGGATTTAGGAAATACTGATATTGCAGAACATGAAATAAACACTGGGAAGCAACCACCTCTCAAACAACCACCACGCAGAGTCCCTATCGCTCTTGCCGGTGAAGAAAGAGAAGCCATCATGCAGTTGCAAGACAAGGGGATCATCAGACCATCAACTTCCCCTTGGGCCTCACCATTAGTACTTGTTAGAAAGAAAAATGGAAAATTAAGAGTATGCGTTGATTACAGAAAACTTAATAGTGTGACAACCAAAGATGCTTTTCCTTTACCTCGAATTCAGGACTGTTTAGATTCTGTGGCAGGATCTACCGTAATTTCGGGAATATAGGTCGATGGGGTATATAGGTCGAAAGGCTCATTTTCAGCCTTAAATTTTGAAAAATCCTAAGATAGGTCAAACTTACTATATAGGACGAGGCTTTTTTTCCCGTTTTCTTAAGATTTTAACGCAGATAAAACGTATCAGAACAGGTAAACCCCTAAAATTATCGGGGTTATTCCGTGACATGAACGTATCAAGAAAATAAACAGGTATTTTAATGAGTACAGCAATTAAATACTGTTTTGTAAAAAAAAAAAATGTAGTTAAAACTTCTTTGTATTGTGTAACTACTTATTCTTCTCCAACTTGCCTGTTCAATGCCTCCGTAGTTTCACACAGTTGTTAAATCAGAGGCATAAATAACACGTAAATACGTTATTATTTTACAGCTATAAATCGGGAGATACCCGAGACCAAAGAATAGTAATTCCAATTTCAGAACAACTTGGACACATTCCTAATAAATTTTACTCAAACATTATTTACCGGTGGACGACAATTACTTCGATGTCCGCCATTTTTATTTTTCTTCTCCAGGGATTTGCTAAAACACGCAAATGACCATTGAATGTATATATCAAGCAACAGTAAAGAATTGAAATCATATTAACACTCTATAAGTTTAATTTATAAATTTTAATTGAGAGTACATTCACAATTTGACTTTCAACACGAATTTCACGACATTGTTTGTTCAATGATGTGTAACACTAATACCCTATAATGGCACGTGGGTTTCTTAATCATGCCCCGCAGGCATTTAAACCAACAGTGAACACAGGTGTTAAACACCTTTGCGTACACAGTGTACGGTAAATCCCTTTATCTGTCAGACAATTAAAATTCTGTTAGAAGCCAATCTGTGTATACCGGTAAATAATTAATTAATATTTAAAAAAAAAAAAAAAACAGTAATGACTTCTTTTTTTTTTAATTAAATTTAGGAATTGAATTGATTATTTCACTCGTTTTACATTTAAATAAACATAAGACAATAAAAAATATTTGATATACTATTTCAATTTATCGCTACTAATAAATGGTAAGAACACAACAGTTGTGATCGTGAAAATTTTCCGTATTTTAAATTTGGATACGGTTGCGGTTTTACTTTTAGTACAAAATCGCGACTTCCTAACTTCACAAGATGGATACCGCATGATGTTAATAGATAATACGTTGAGGAATTATTTAATATAGATATAGCAACGTTGTTTTCCTTTGTCATCAACAGATAATTAATGTAACTTATTTTGTAAGAAAGCTATAGAATAAATATTTTATTGTTTACTGGAGCATTAATTTTTTTGCGAAAATAATCAAAAAAGTTACGAAAGTGGCACAGATTTGCTTTGAAATTGGCGTAAATTTTACTGATTTGGGGGCATTTTTCGTAAACTTGAGCCTTAAATAGGTCGAATTCTGAATATTGGTCGACCCCAGCGGTTCTGAGAAAAAAAGTATCGACCTATATTCCCGAAATTACGGTACTTTATTTACAACTTTAGACCTTACATCTGGTTATCACCATGTCAAAGTCAAAGAACAAGATATTCCAAAGACTGCATTTGTCACCAAATATGGGCATTTTGAATATGTAACTATGCCTTTTGGTTTGACAAACGCCCCAGCTACATTTCAGCGAGTCATGGAATTGGCCTTTAATGGACTTCAATGGGAAACTTGTTTAATATATTTGGACGATGTCATTATCTTTAGTAAAACTTTTGACCAGCATGTCGATCGAGTTAAACAAGTATTACAGAGACTTAGAGAGGCAAAACTGAAACTTAAACCAGAGAAGTGTGAATTTTTCCAACCTGAAGTAAAATTTCTTGGTCACAAAGTGAACGCAAAGGGGATATTACCAGACATGCAGAATGTTGAAAAAATTATTAATTGGTTAACCCCGAAAAATGTTACAGAGGTACGACAGTTTCTGGGAATGGCATCCTATTACAGGAGATTTATTAGGGACTTTTCTATGATTGCCAAGCCAATTACCAATTTGACAAGAAAGAATGAAGTTTTTCAATGGACCTCAGAGTGTGAAGAATCTTTCAAGAAACTTAAAATAATTTTAACAGGGCCAGAAATTATGGGATACCCTGATCCTAATCATGGACAATTCATTTTAGACACAGACGCCTGTGACGTGGGAATAGGAGCAGTACTTAGCCAATATCAAGATGGTCGTGAGCGAGTTATAGCCTATGCCAGCAGAACACTTAACAAAGCAGAGAGAAACTACTGTGTAACAGATAAAGAACTTTTAGCTGTGAAGTATTTCGTAGAATATTTTCGACAATATTTACTTGGTCATTCATTTTTAGTCAGGTCTGACCACCAGGCTTTGGTGTGGCTTTTCAAACTAAAAGAACCAAAGGGCCGAGTTGCTCGATGGATAGAAATCCTTTCTGCTTATAATTTTGAAGTCGAATACAGACAAGGAACAAAACATGGAAATGCTGATAGTTTATCCAGATGTCCTAACCCAAGAGACTGCACTTGTTCTTCATCAGAAAATATGGACACACTCAAATGTGGACCTTGTAAGAAGTGCCGACTGAGAGCAGAAAATTTAATTCCCATACCTTTGTCTCCTGAACAATCAGATGTGGTCGCAAGGAAGGTCACTACCAGACAAAAGAATAAGGAATCTGCATTATCTGACTGTACTGTCTGGCATAGTCAATATTCCTCTGCAGCACTGCAAACCGCTCAAATTAAAGACCCTGATATTTCTCCAGTTCTACAATGGAAAATAAAGAATGAAAGGCCTAAGAAAGAAGAAGCAATTTCCTTCTCAACTACTACAAGACATTATCTGAGTTTATGGGACCAATTAGTTGTCAAGAATGATGTTTTGTACAAATGTAGTACTACAACACTTGGTGAAACCATAGAACAGTTTATAGTTCCCAAATGCATGAAGAAAGAAATTCTCGACATGTGTCATTGCTCACTTTTGTCTGGACATTTGGGCATTAAGAAGACTAAATTCAGAATCACTAGGCATTTTTACTGGTTTGAATTAAGAGAGGAGGTCCGGATATTTGTAAAATCTTGTGAAAACTGCTCTATGAACAAACCTCCAGTACAAAAACCTAAGGCTCTTCTTGGAACGATGTCATATGGTGCTCCATGGGAATGTCTTGCCACTGATTTTATTGGCCCATTACCTGTTACAAAAAGAGGAAATCGTTACATACTTGTAATAATGGATTATTTTACTAAATGGGCAGAAGCGTTTCCTGTTCCTGACCAAACAGCTGCTGTAACAGCGAAGGTTCTACTAAACGAGATCATCACTAGATATGGATGTCCTCTGATTATTCACTCAGACCAAGGTCGTAATTATGAATCATGTATATTCAAAGAGTTGTGCTCTTTGTTGCATATCAAGAAAACTAGAACAACGGCACGTAATCCGAAATGTAATGGGATGGTCGAAAGATTCAATCGTACTCTTATTCGAATGATTAAAGCTTTCATAGTAGATGACCATGAAGAATGGGATCTTTATCTCAACTGCCTTACATCAGCCTATCGATCAACCTGTCATGAATCAACGGGACTTACCCCTAACTTACTGATGTTTGGTCGAGAGATCCAAATGCCATACGAGGCAACACATCACTCTTTAGCTTCCAGTGGAGAAGAAATTTCGTCTTATGGAGATTTTGTTGAAGAAATACGATCCAAACTTTACCATGCCCATGAAGTTGCCAGGAAACATCTGTACCAATCTACAAAACGACAAAGAGATATCTATAATTCGAAAGTGCTGGTTCATAAATATGCAGCTGGAGACATTGTATGGTTACTCAATGAAAAAGTCAAAGAGGGAGAATGTCCGAAGTTGAGAAAAGCTTACATAGGACCTTTTGTTGTACTTAACGAGGCCCGATCTAGTTGAAAATTACGAAAACGGAATGATAAAAAATTTTAATTCTTGGAAATATACTTGTATGTTTTATGCTTAGAAAAATTAGAATGAAATTTTGTTACCTTGCCTTTATTGTAGTGAAATGGGGGCACTGTCAAGATATGGACCATTTTTCGTGTGTTTATACACAATTATATACTAAAACTATTCAATAAACAAAGAAATTTACAAATTAAAAAAAAATACATGATGAAATTCTTTGTTTTTCACATATATCATGCAATTTTCATTCTTCTTATAAAAAATGAAAAGAAAATTGGAGGTAGCCTTTATTGCAGTGAAAAGTGGGCATGTCAAAACACAAAATTTGGATTTTTTCTATCCAACTTCGTATTTTATAGGTCGCAATGGGTTTACATAACGCCAACAAACGATTACAATAATGTAATAGTTTCTAATAAAAATAATTCTTACATTATGAAATAATTTTCTCGCCATGCTTTATTTTTCTCTTAACACGCGACGTTTTTTTACGTGGAAAAAAAGGGGTAGAGGGAGGAGGGAAGGTGGGGGGGGGGGGGGGGTAAGGGCGACAAAATTGCAATTTTTACTAATATCATGTAATATATAGAAAAATAAAATATTTTGGCGGTTCAATTTAAATGATTTATAGACTTATTTTATTTTTTAAAACTGAAGATTCATGCATATATAAGTCCACAATAAAAAGAGTGTGCATAAACACTTCAACATGTTCGAACAGAAAGACTAAAATCGTTTACTTTTAGTTGCAGTGTTTGTTTTTTAAACTCACAAATTGAAATAAAACAGAATAAAATTAATGAATCTGTACCAAAAAATTAATCCCTCAAAATTAATTAGGTTCCAAGGTTGTTTATTAATTTGAATATTTAAAAAAAAATTAATAGAAATGCCAGCTTTCAATGCATATTCTATAGAGCTACCAGTAAGCAAGATCAGCGAAACATTTTAGCGCAATTTGACGTCATTTTAACTGTGACGTTATTGTGTTCAATTGTGACGGCAGTCAAGGGTATTGTGACGTGCCTGAGTCGACGCTGCGTTAAAACATATGCGCAGATCAAGTAGATCGGGCCTCGTTAAAGTTTTAAGTGACCTTGTGTTTGAAATTCAATTTGATGCTCGTGGCGAGTGTAAAATTGTCAATCATAACAAGCTACTGCCATACATTGGAAGTACACCACCAAAGTGGGCACTGAGGCTGTCAGAGAATTTGAAAAACAAAACACGTCTACAGTAAAATAATACTGTCCAGTTATAGTTATGATGCATACTGTATGAATAAAGTTTTTAAAAGAATTAAAGGATTTGTTATCCTTTCAAAATATATGTGTCATAGTGAGTTAGACAACAAATCATGACCAATGTTACTACTTTACAAAAATGGGGATGGAAGGGTGGATATTATTGATAATGCTATTGTACATGTGTGATGATTATACATGTTTAAAAATGTTTTACATGAAAGTTTACATGTTTTACATTCAGTATTACTGTACTTATATTGTGCAGTTATTTTTTTTACAGATTTCCAAGATGTCTGAGATTGTTTCAGCCGGAAAGAGAGGGAGAGTGTGGGAGTGTTGCTTGTGCAACTTTAGAGGAGAGCGCCACTACCTATTATGACATATGTATTCTAAGCATCTTACTTTTGATGAATGGCCTTACAGATGCCCTGTATGTGGATACAGCCATTATGACTATAACAATTTTGAGAAGCATCCACCTTGGTCCTGGAGAAGGTGAGAGGCCCCAGACTGTGCGTAGAAGGAAGTCCCCTCCCCCACCAGCTGTGAAGTCGGTCGTATACCAGCCAGCGCGCCAACGACCACGACCTAGGAGTCCTTCTCACGCCAATAGCCATTCCTCTCCTTTGCAGCATCTTTTCTCCCCTGACAGAAAGAAGACCAGAAGATTTTAAATAGGTAATAACACAGTAGGTAATAGATCAGTAATGTAAAAGTTTTCTTAACTGAGAATTAAAGTAAAATATACCTATTATTTTTTCTGTACATTATTTTTGGCAACATATATATACACAAATAGATTAGTGAACTAGTGCTAATTGTAACGGGGACCGTTACAGATTTTCCCCAAACGCTCCCCATGTCCCTTATCGTGCCTTATTCCTCTAAGACCTTTTATAAATATGCTAAGTATCCCAAGATTTCATTTAAGAATATAAAAGTTACAATGATATCAACTATCAACGATATATTGTTTAACGTTTTGCATGCGCGCACACGTACATGTACATGCATATGCAAGATGATTATGGCATGTTGATTAAGCGATTAACATATCTTTCTATCCCGCGAATCAAAGAAAAAAATACATATATAAATTTACCATTTTTCAAGCATATGTCATATTTTTAATATATCGATTCACATTTTATTTCTCTACTTATTTTAACCTCGGGCTCAAAGTTGGTTTTATTCCGACGACAAGGCAGGGTTAAAGTCGACTAAGGGTATCACGCCAATACCTAACCAATCAAAATGAACTTATTCAATAGAAGTTCCATACATGGAAAAGGGATTTTCCTTTCTGTTCAGAATTTTTTTTAATATTTCCTCCCAGGCCATTTCGACAACTCTGATACCTGTGCCTGGTAAATTTTATATACTTTGTAAATAAATATATAAAGGTTTTTTGACCGGAACTATTCATTTTTTCCAATGCATAGGGGGCTACTCTCTGGGTTTTACAAGAAATGTTTAAAAAGACATTCGTGTCAGCTAATGTGACCTATATTGTTTAACACCTTCTTATTAATATTTTTTTCATGAATGCAAATATCTGATTATTTTACGAAGGAGCGTACATGTATATTGATTTTTTAATATACCGAAAATCGCTATTTCTGGGGATTGCGTAATTCTAAAAAAAAAATTCAAATAAATTTCAAAGGTAAATTAAACTAGTGCTAATTGTAACGGGGACCGTTACAGATGTTCCCCAAACGCTCCCCAACTCCCTTTTGGTGTCATATTCCCTGTAATCTCTATTAAATAAGAAATACTTAATGGAATTTAAACTTATCAAGGTCTTCCCAGAAGAATACAAAATATATTTAAATTTAAGCATTGTATGCGTGTTCATGTGCGTAACGACAATATTATCTTGTCTACACTATCTATATATTTTAATATACTTGATATCAAAGATGTTATCCAAAAGTATTAAAAAATACTCTCATTCAAGTGTATTTTTAATTTTACTCATTTCACGTGCACGCACGTGCAAGCAAGTGCATGATGAATACACCTTCTTGTAGGAGTCCCTTATATTTATCTATGTTCTAAATCCCATCCTGTTTGCTTAAAAAACAAGGGAGTTATAGCCATTTGAAGTTTCAGCCAATCAGATTGCAGCACACATGCATGCGCATGATTTCATGATTTTTTTTTATCTTAATCGTATTGAAGGATATCTTAATGAATGACTATATTTAAAATTCCAAACATTTCGTCAAAAAACAAAATAAATAGAGCCATTTAAAGTTTCAGCCAATCAAATTGCAGCACACGTGCATGCGCGTGATTTCATGATTTTCTTTCTATATCGTATTGTAGGATATCCTACTGCATGACTATGTTTTAAATTTCAAAGCATTTCGTCAAAAAACAAAGGAGATATAGCCATTTAAATTTTCAGCCAATCAGATTGCAGCACGCACGCATGCGCATGCTTTCATGAAAATTTTTATATATCATGCTGTAGATCTTCATAATTTAAGACTTTGTTCAAAATTTCAAAAGATTATGACAAGAAACATGAAAAATATTGAGACTTTAGTTTCAGCCAATCAGAGCGAAGCGCACGTGCATGCGCGTGAGATCTTGCTATTTTGTCCATGTCATCATGTCTATACTACTAATATATCCTTATATTATGAGTTTCAAAGCATTTCATCAAGAAATAGAAAAGTTGCGGCTATATCTATTATATTAGTCATTTCACGTGTTGCACGTGCGCGCTCTTGCAAGCACGTGCGCGAGGAACATGTCATTATGCATATACAACTAATATATACTTATATTATGAGTTTCAAAGCATATAGTCAAAAATAGAAAAGTTACGGCTATATCTATTATACTGGTCATTTCACGTGTTGCACGTGCACGCTCTTGCAAGCACGTGCGCGGAAAATGACCTTGATTCCGCAAATCTACATAACATGTCTACTTACCCTAAAAAGGTTTTACCTACTTCGGACGAACAGTTTACAAGATCACTCGCGGACAAAAAAGTACCCAGGAAGAAGAAGAAAAACTAGTGCTAATTGTAACGGGGACCGTTACAGATGTTCCCCAAACGCTCCCCAACTCCTTTTTGGTGCCATATTCCCTGTAAGCTTCATTAAATAAGACAAACTCTGTGCATTTTGACTTTAACAACGTTTTCTCAGAAGGTTACCAATTATATTCAAATTTTAGCATTGCACCCGTGCGCATGTGGATGCATGTGCGTTATGATCATATCATCTTTTCTACACTATCTACATATTTTAATATACAATATATTAAAGCATTCAGTCCAAAAGTATGAAAAATCACTATTTCAAGTGTATTTTTCATTTCACTCGTTCCAAATGCACGCACGTGCGTGCACGTGCATGATGACCATACCTTCTTGAAGGAGTCCCTTATATCTATCTATATTCTAAATCCCATCCTGTTTGGTTGAAAAACAAGGGAGTTATAGCTTTTTCAAGTTTAAGCCAATCAGATTGCAGCACACGTGCATGCTCGTGATTTCATGATTGTTTTCTATATCATATTGTAGGATATCCTAATGCATGATAATGTTTTAAATTTCAAAGCATTTCGTCAAAAGACAAAGTAGATATAGCTATTTAAAGTTTCAGCCAATCAGATTACAGCACGCGGGCATGCGCATGCTTTCATGAAAATTCTTATATATCATGCTGTAGATCTTCATAATGTAGGTCTATGTTCAAAATTCAAAGGATTATGACAAGAAACAAGAAAGATATTGAGGCTTTAGTTTCAGCCATTCAGAGCGAAGCGCACGCGCATGCGCGTGAGATCTTACTTTTTTGACCATGTCATTTTGTCTATGCTTCTAATATATACTTATAAAATGAGTTTCAAAGCATTTCATCAATAATTTAAATAGTTACGTCTGTATCAATTATATTGGACATTTCTCGTGTTGCACGTGCGAGCTCTTGCAAGCACATGTGCATGCACATGCTTTCATGATAAATCTTATATAACAGGCTGTAGATCTCCCTAATGTATGACTATGTTCAAAATTTCAAATGATTTTATCAAAAAACAAAAAAGATATTGAGACTTTAGTTTCAGCCAATCAGAGCGAAGCACACGTGCATGCGCGTGCGATCTTGCTATTTTGACCGTGTCATCTTGTGCATGCTACTAATATATCCTTACATTATAAGTTTCAAAATATTTCGTCACAAAATAGAGAAGTTACGGTTATATCCATTATATATTGGTCATTTTAAGTTTTGCACGTGCGCGCTCTTGCAAGCACGTGCGCGCAAAATGACCTTGATTCCGCAAATCTACATAACATGCCTACTTACCCTAAAAAGGTTTCACCTAAGTCGGATGTGTAATTTACAAGATCACTCGCGGACAAAATTTTCCCAGGAAGAAAAATAATAATAAGAATAAGAATAATAATAATAAGAAACAGAGTAAAAACAATATGTTCCCCAACTTCGTTTGGGGAACATAATAATAATAATAAAAAACAGAGTAAAAACAATATGTTCCCCAACTTCGTTTGGGGAACATAACAAAGGATGCTTGGTATTAAAATATTATTTCAAATCAGTAGAATCGAATGCTATTAACGACATCTGAATAAATAGGCTATAAAAGGCTTATATGCCAACTTTGGTCATCTGCACTTTAATTTTAAACACGACAGGATTTGTAATTTTTTCTGTATAAATTGATAATTTCTATATACTTTGGAAACTCAAATGAAATATTTTAATACACTTTCCTCGAGCTCTTTTCTGCAGTTTTCCTGAAATTTTATGTGGGTCCGAGGTGTTATTTGAGTTTAACAGTGATTCTCTACGTTGCCATTAATTTGATTTGTTTGTGTGTGTGTTGGGGGGGGGATGGGGGGTTATTTTTATTCTTAACCTATTTAACGTTGGAGTTGAATCGTGTATCTTATTCCAAGAACTTAAGATTGATTGTGACATTTGGATGAAAGGTCAAGGTCATTAAAAACCACCACCTCTTCAACTTCTAACCTGTCAACCGAAATAAACTCTGAAAGGTGTTTCTAGATACATGTACATGTACTTCAAGTTTCTTTTTACCCTTGGGTCAAGGACAAAGGTTAAGGTCGATTTCAAGTTCATAGGTCAAGGTGATTTTGGTAAATAGTTAATATCAACATTTTATTCAGGTTACCAGTGACCTTGACCTAAGTTTCAAGGTCAAGGGTAAAAAGATCTGCATGCTTCAGTATGTTACATGTCTTGACATTTAGAAGTTCTTAATTCTGCATGAACATCAAACACTCAAGTATACTGTCTTTTAATACATTGTGTGCGGTCGCATGTGCATGCACGTCCATGTATTTACTTTTGATAGTAGTAGAATGTAGGCAATCATTATATCTATTCATATTTGAAATTTCACCCTGTATTATTGAGAACCAAGAAAGTTTTAGGCATTTAAAGTTTGAGCCAATCAGATTGCAGCACACGTGCATGTGTGTGCGTTCATGATTATTCTTATATATCATGCTGTAGATCTTCATAATGTAAGACTATGTTCAAAATTTCAAAGGATTTTGTCAGAAAACAAAATAGATATTTAGACTTTAAGTTTCAGCCAATCGCAGCGAAGGGCACCTGCATGCGCGTGAGATCTTGCTATTTTGACCATGTCATCATGTCTATACTACTATTATATCCTTATATTATGAGTTTCAAAGCATTTCATCCAATATTTAAAAAGTTACGGCTAAATCTATTATATTGGTCATTTCACGTGTTACACGTGCGCGCACCTGCACGCACGTGCGCGCAAAATGACCTTCGTTCCGCACATCTACATAACATACCTAGTGACCCTAAAAAGGTTTAACCTAGATCGGATGAGTAGTTTACGAGAACACTCGCGGACAAAAAAGTACCGGAGAACAAAGAAAAAATTCAGAAAAAGTAAAAACAATATGTTCCCAAACTTCGTTTGGGGAACATAATAAGGAGACTAATTGTTCAGATTACAATTTTGATTTTAATTCAGATGACAATATGAAGTCTTTTCACCTTCTTGAGTGTTTTCATATCATTTGGCTTCAAGAAAAGAAGTTAAAAGCAAAAAAATTAATAAAACAGCGAAATTCTAATTTTCTACTACCGTGTTTTTAAGATCGGGCTCGGGGTTGGTTATATTCAATAGTAGTTCCATACATGGAAAAGGGATTTTCCTTTCTGTTCAGAATTTTTTTTAATATTTCCTCTCAGGCCATTTCGACAACTCTGATACCTGTGCCTGGTAAATTTTATATACTTTGTAAATAAATATATAAAGGTTTTTTGACCGGAACTATTCATTTTTTCCAATGCATAGGGGGCTACTCTCTGGGTTTTACAAGAAATGTTTAAAAAGACATTCGTGTCAGCTAATGTGACCTATATTGTTTAACACCTTCTTATTAATATTTTTTTCATGAATGCAAATATCTGATTATTTTACGAAGGAGCGTACATGTATATTGATTTTTTAATATACCGAAAATCGCTATTTCTGGGGATTGCGTAATTCTAAAAAAAAATTCAAATAAATTTCAAAGGTAAATTAAACAAAGGATGCTTGGTATTAAAATATTATTTCAAATCAGTAGAATCGAATGCTATTAACGACATCTGAATAAATAGGCTATAAAAGGCTTATATGCCAACTTTGGTCATCTGCACTTTAATTTTAAACACGACAGGATTTGTAATTTTTTCTGTATAAATTGATAATTTCTATATACTTTGGAAACACAAATGAAATATTTTAATACACTTTCCTCGAGCTCTTTTCTGCAGTTTTCCTGAAATTTTATGTGGGTCCGAGGTGTTATTTGAGTTTAACAGTGATTCTCTACGTTGCCATTAATTTGATTTGTTTGTGTGTTGGGGGGGATGGGGGGTTATTTTTATTCTTAACCTATTTAACGTTGGAGTTGAATCGTGTATCTTATTCCAAGAACTTAAGATTGATTGTGACATTTGGATGAAAGGTCAAGGTCATTAAAAACCACCACCTCTTCAACTTCTAACCTGTCAACCGAAATAAACTCTGAAAGGTGTTTCTAGATACATGTACATGTACTTCATGTTTCTTTTTACCCTTGGGTCAAGGACAAAGGTTAAGGTCGATTTCAAGTTCATAGGTCAAGGTGATTTTGGTAAATAGTTAATATCAACATTTTATTCAGGTTACCAGTGACCTTGACCTAAGTTTCAAGGTCAAGGGTAAAAAGATCTGCATGCTTCAGTATGTTACATGTCTTGACATTTAGAAGTTCTTAATTCTGCATGAACATCAAACACTCAAGTATACTGTCTTTTAATACATTGTGTGCGGTCGCATGTGCATGCACGTCCATGTATTTACTTTTGATAGTAGTAGAATGTAGGCAATCATTATATCTATTCATATTTGAAATTTCACCCTGTATTATTGAGAACCAAGAAAGTTTTAGGCATTTAAAGTTTGAGCCAATCAGATTGCAGCACACGTGCATGTGTGTGCGTTCATGATTATTCTTATATATCATGCTGTAGATCTTCATAATGTAAGACTATGTTCAAAATTTCAAAGGATTTTGTCAGAAAACAAAATAGATATTTAGACTTTAAGTTTCAGCCAATCGCAGCGAAGGGCACCTGCATGCGCGTGAGATCTTGCTATTTTGACCATGTCATCATGTCTATACTACTATTATATCCTTATATTATGAGTTTCAAAGCATTTCATCCAATATTTAAAAAGTTACGGCTAAATCTATTATATTGGTCATTTCACGTGTTACACGTGCGCGCACCTGCACGCACGTGCGCGCAAAATGACCTTCGTTCCGCACATCTACATAACATACCTAGTGACCCTAAAAAGGTTTAACCTAGATCGGATGAGTAGTTTACGAGAACACTCGCGGACAAAAAAGTACCGGAGAACAAAGAAAAAATTCAGAAAAAGTAAAAACAATATGTTCCCAAACTTCGTTTGGGGAACATAAAAATGGCATTATTGTACATTCATTAGCATTCTTGAAATGGGTTTGATCCATCAGTTGTTGTTCACTTAATTGGAAGTATGAAATGTTTTTTTTATAAGCATGAAACATTTTACATGAATTCAGAGTATAATGTTGTACATCAGTAAATTTTAATTACAATTGAAATGTTAACTCGACACTCTGTTTGTGTATTCCTGTTTCTTCTTGATATGAGTCTCTTGTAATCTGTTGTTTCTGCAAGAATCATATTGTTGATTGTTGACATTTTGCTTGTTAAATTGCTGACATAAATATTTAAATTTTATGTACATGTATGTGTTTGATACATAAATTTGAAACTGTATGTTATTGGTTGTAAGAGTGCATATGGTGCATGTTGACATGAGAATTTTGTGATGGTTCATGATGTATTACATTAAGAAAAAGAATCTTGATTTTATACATACCAGTTGTATGATTGATAAGCTGAATACCTCATGTGATTTTCTATTGTACATAGATCCGCAGTTGATTCCTCTTCTGTTATTACAGTGACTTGTAATTCCACGGTATTTGCTTTTTAATAATGTTGTTTTATTGTATATGATAGTCCAAAGGGACTTGGACATTTTTTTAAAGAGGGGCAAAATGTAAGAATAGGACTACGATGTATTTATTGATACTTATGCTAGAATGTACTTGTACATTATTTTCTCTTTTGACATCGCCCCCGAAAGTTTGATTGCGCTGTTTGTTTATGTATGCATGTTTTGTTGTTACGAGTATAAAAGATGTGTTGAATAATTTGTGTACTGAGTAAAGATCACTATTATTTATGTATAATTACCTGTAATCCACTATTTATACGTATTTTTGCTTTATTGTTAGGACCACATGTTGTTGATTCTTTTAGTAATGGCCGACTCCCAGAATGCAATGCGGTATTTGTTTACGAAGTTTAACGAGCGCTATTTTTCGATTATAATTTATTGTTAATTTATTGTTAATTCTTGTATAGACATTTAATGATACTAGAAGTAATTAGAGTTAAGAAATAAATGTTATTTCTATTTTTATTATTTTCTCGTAAGTGTGAGAATTTGATGTGGGAACTAGAGCATCCTGTTACGTTTTTCATTGGTTGGTGTAATTTACGCGACGCTTTTCATTGGTCGCGTTTCATGATGTCATTTTACTACGTATAACGACGAGTTGTAGCAGACAACTAGCATTTTGACTGTTTTTGAGTTCTAGAAAGGTGTGTTATTTTAGTTTGTAAATTTTATTACATTTAATTCGGGATTAAGACTTTAGAATATTGGGATGGAGTTGGTCATGGTTTGTTATAAATAAGTAGGTTTATTTACAGCTATTTGCTGAGCTGTTTACCGTGATCTAACGGTCTGAAATTACTACAGTTAATTTACGGATATTTTATCCGTTGTAATTTCAATTACTGGTTCAATTTACCAGTCCCAATATAAGAACAATTACAAAATACGTAGGTTTCAAGCATTTATTTCAAATTTATTATTTTATTTGGAATTATTGTTTTATAGAAATAAAATATGTGTTCAGAATAAACCGTTTATTTGTTAACTTTACAAGACTTGTCTTTATTTCATTTTCGTCCTGAATTTGGAAGTAAAGAGAGAAAAGAATTAATTTTAACTTAATTGTCATACACCAGTGCGCTTATCCGGTGTCGTTACAGTACTCTTTTACCGTCGCCCACAAAGATTTTGAGATATGTGATTTTCTCAAAGCAAATTACATAATACACCCAAAAATTGTAGTGGGCGACGGTGACAGAGACTATTTTCTAAAAGGAAAATAAGCACAAAAATGAGTCTTTCTGAGGCTTTTCAGCAGTAAACTTAGAAATGTATCAAATTAATGATGTCATATTTCCAGAACAGTCTTCCTTCATGCCATATTCTTTAATGATTTATCATAATTATTCATCTACTCAACTCTTGTTAAAGCCAATATCATAACTTTTTAAGAACATTAATTTTTTAGGGCCCAATAAAGCCCAAACTGTACCCTCTTCTTCATAAATCTTAAAGAGGGATCCTTCATCCTCATAACTATGTACATAGTTCATTGGTTTAATACCCAGGTACAGAAAAAAAGATTATTAAAGGGTTTATGCATTTTCACTTCAGAACCAACAGAACCCCCTCCTCACACCAGAACCCAAACCCAGAGGTCATAAAATTCACAATTCTGGAAGAGCAGCCTTATTCAATATAACTATGTACTTGGTCAGTTTCTTTAATACTCAGGAGCAGAAAAGATTTCAAAGAAATAATTCATTTTCACTATATAATCTATATAGCCCCACCCTAGCACTAGAACCCCTCACCCTGGGGCCATGAAATTCACAAGTTTGGAAGAGGCAGTCATTTTTAACTCAACTGTACACTTGGTTAGTTTATTTAATGCCAAGGAGCAGAAAAGAATAATTGCAAAGAAATAAATGCATTTTCCTTATATAACCCATTTAGCCCCGCCCTAGTACTAGAACCCCTGACCCTGGGGCCATGAGTTTCATAATTTTGGTAAAGGACTTAAAGCTGATTACAATCATACCAACAGTTTGACTGCTTGATGTCCAAGAGTAAAGATTTTTAAAGATTGCACTAATTTTAGTGGTTTTGGCCTCTTGCCCAGGTCCCTGGGGGGCAGGGACCATGAAATTCACAATTTTAGTTTCCCTTCACCCATAGATGCTATATGCCAAAATTGGTTGAAATTTGTTCGATGGTTTCAGAGAAGAAGCTGAAAATGTTCAAATGTCAACGCAGGACGCACGACAGACAAAAACGATTAGCAATTGTTTACTGAGTTTACTTAGGTGACCTAAAAGCGAAAATTGTAGTTCTTTAAAATGTAAAGCATTTACCAAGACTGGTAACAACAGGGAAGTATAACATCATTTTTGAAAGGGAGAAGCCAGAGAAAAAAATTAAAAAAAAAACAAAAACGAATTCAGTGTACAAAGTACTGTACAGGATGGTATCATATAATTTTCACTGCAAAAGCTCCAAGATTTCTCATGGAACAAAAGTCCTAAAACAAGAAGATTCAATGACCTTGATGTTTGAACTTTTCACCTCAAAATCAATAGGTCTTCCTTGGGAGATGGGGAGTTGCTGTGTAAAATTTTCCTTATAAAACCTTTAGAGATATCACGTGGAAACGAGAGTGAAATAAAGCAAGATGGACAGACAGATGGCCGAAATTAATACAATGTACTTGATGAAAGCTGGGGACAATTAACATTGCAGGTTTGGTTCCTTTTGACTGCATGTGTATAAATGTCCATTAAGACTAATATCTGATAATGACTTATTCACTCTATAACAGTTACATCAACTTTTATGATTTGTCTGTTGCAAGTATCATTAAATTTGTCACTAATCTAGATCCACTAACAGGTACATAACCCCCCTCCCCCCATCTCTCTTCTTTTTTTTTTGGTCCACCGCTGAAAGAGAGGGATATTAATTAAAGTCTGTCCATCCATCGGGCTAGCTGTCCATCTGTCTATAGTTCTGTCAGTATAACGCTTCTGCTTTAATGTAGTATCTCGAGAAGCCTTGAGTTGCAATGAAATTTTATATGATAACTCCATATGGCCTAAGGAGGATTCAAATTGATTTTGAGGTCAAAATGTAAAAAAGTTCAAGGTCATAAATTTGTGTTTTAACAATTTCGTTTCTGCACGATGTCTCGAGAAGCCTTTGAGGATTTGCAATGATAGTTAATATCACAACTTCCTTTGGATTATTAAGAAGAGCCCTATGTATTATGATGTCAAAAGGTCAAGGTAATAAATTCATACATTGTGTGTGTGTGTGTGTGTGAGTGTGTGTGTGTGTGTGTGTGTGTGTGTAAAACTTTCATTTGGCGATACATGTATTTCAATTTGACATTTTATACCACAACTTCTTATGACCTAGGGAAGACTCCCTATGGCCCCTCCTGCCCTTCTTAAACTGATTCCAAGGTCAGCACATTCTTATTCCCTTTAGCGGGGGATAAATATTCTCTGAATAAGCTTTTCTTTCAATTTTGCTTCAGTTTTTATCATATTTCATGTGAATTTGAAAAAAGGACTTTTCACAAGAATATACAGAGTATACATGTAACTACTCTTAGTATACAAAGTGTTTATTTTGAATCAATGATATTTTTTTTTCAGAAATAAAGCTGCTACTATAGTTATTATTTAAGGAATCAACAATAGTGGATTACATGTGATAATTTGCATGTTTCCCACTATTGTTGATGTCCCTGGCATACTTTACTAACTAGACAGTGATTCCTAATATTTCCATTTCATTGTCAAATAAAATTAAATTGTAGATTTAGACTTTAAAAATGCAGACATAGATTTAAATTACAGGAAGATTCCCATCCTAATTTCAATAGTCCTCGCCCACTGACGTCAAACACAAAGGCAGCCGCACGAGATTTACATGCCTATTTTGCCTCCTTAGCGTCAGACACAGAGACAGATGCGCACGAGATTTGCATGCGTATTAGGCCTCCTTAGCTCCAGACCTATCGACCTGCCTAATTTACATTCCGGCAGAATTATCAAGAAATAAACTTCGACAACTTTCAAAGAGTTATCACAGAGAAAAAAAATTAGAAATGGAAATATTTGAAGATATCTGAATTATAAATGAAATTTTAATTTATTGCATTGTTCACTCCAAATTAATTAAGATCTTCTGGTGATAAAAAAGCTCATGCCAGTTGTGTCTACATTACCGGGTAATTGGCAGTGCATGTACATTCAGTAATGTGATGTACATGTACCAAAACTTCTCCTCTGCTTTTAAGGGCTTGGAACCTTCTGCTTGAAATAACATGCAATTATGTTAATTCAAGCAGGCAGCATTAAAAGTTTCGTGTTTTTTTTTCTTTTTCTCCTTTTAAAATACTTTTTTCATTCAATTTCTCTTTTTTATTTGTTTGTTTTTGCATCTTTGTGTGTGTGTTAAATATTTTGTTTTTGTTTACTTTTTTTTTAACTCTTGCTTTTCATTTTTTTCATTTGTTTTCATTTTTTTTCCACATTCACTTATAATTTTACATAAACAAACCACAGTGTTACACTAAAAATCACAAAATAACATTTTCAAATAATTTTTTACATTTTTTAAAAATACAAATCATGTCATATTAAAAGTTAATTACTTTTACTGCATATTTAGTTACATCATTAATAATACCTTCATTTAAGTGCACAACAAGTAAATAATCAGAATTTACTAATTATACAAGTTATAACTGGTACAGCTGCTGACAGAATTTGTACATTTCAGAAAAATTAATTTAATTAATATTGAATACCGGTAATGATTACATCTAAGTTTCAGAAAACATTGTAATACCAGCATAAAAACCTTTACAGCAAAATCAACAAGAATGAGTGCACTTAAGCTATGAGAGTTGGATCCCGATGTTTTGCGCAAAATCAAATTCCAAAATTCATTAAATTTATGTTTTATAGGTATTAAACAATGTCTTAAGAGCAGGTTTTGGTATATTATATTACATGAAAGTATTAAATAATGCCGAATGACACTAGCTTTTGAGACGGGGTTCTAACAGTTTTGTCTCATTTCTATTGTTATTCATGTGCATTCCAGTTTTCAACGACTTTGTTTACATCGAGCCGCAATTTGGCCATTTTTCTTATTTGCACAGAATATGTATTTTAACTTAAACTTATACATATCCAAAGGACAATGTTGGCCAAGTTGCGGCTCATATCTAATTTTCAAAAAAATGTCCCCAAACTAGGGTCGAGATAGCTACTAAATTAACTGGTCACTGAGCAACAACGATTGATATTATAATCACCTTTCTCATGTGACCTTCTGCTGTTCGATACGCTAACGCTTTCATTGAAAATTTCTTTGTGTTTAAGTCTCTGTTGTGACATTATCTATCGTACTTCCAACTTCAAACTATGGGAGATTTTTGCGCAAATATTAATAGGGTTTGAAGATAATATGTCTCTTATTTAAATCTTTATGTTTTTCATTAGGGGTGTTTTGAAAGAATTCTGTTATTGACAGTGTCATTAGTAAGTACATGTATCTAGGCTTATGTCGCCTCTGTATTATGGTCTGCAAAGCGAGACATTTACCCCATCCCTTAACATTAGAATCATTTAATAATTGTGCACCATGAAATCAACACGATCTCTCTCTTCTCCATTTCAATTCGCAATGCGAAAAAATCATATGAGCTTATGTTTACATTCCACAACCATGCGGTTTAAAAGTCTCCGCCTATTTGGGGATACCTTAGATTCGAAAGTGGTCCCGTTCAAATTTCCGGAATTTAAGGCTTTTACATGTTCTTTTCAATTAAGTTTTCTGTAATCAAAGAAATATGTATGACAAAAAATTCTAGAAATAAATATCAAGAGCATATGCGTGCACATCAATCATGGATTAATTTAGCGATATATTGTAATGTTAAGCTTAAAATGGGTAGCCGAAAAGGTTCCAAATGACGTACTTAAGTGCACTCATTCTTTATTATTAGATTAAAAAAATATTTAAATTAGAATATCTTCAAAGATAATTGTCTTAATAGTTACATTAGAGAAAAAAAAGGTCTATGTGGGAGGAAACCGGAGCATCCAAGGAAAATCCATGTGTCTGAGTGGGAGACCCCATACCCTCTTCTCAACTCAGACACCCATATCATAAACAGTCTTGTGTATGCTTCACAGATCTGGTTTTCTGCATTCTTTTCTTTCTACAAATACAATCACAAGAATATACCTCTTCAATACTTTACTTTTCTGTCAATGAGGAAAAAAATGTTTATTTATTAATAACCAAATAAGGAACAATATGAAATAAAATAAATAAAAGTGTCTTACAAAATGACATATGTAGGAAACATTCACATACCTGGTACCTTAGGTATTCAAAATAACTAGGGCTGGGACGATACAACTTTTTCTATATCGATACGTATCACAATATTTGAGCCACGATACGATATGTATCACGATACGTTTAATTGCTTATAAAATCTTTTTTTGCATTGAAATAAACAAATTATTTCTTGTCAAATAAGAATGAACTTATTCAAAATAGTTGTTTATATGTTGCAAAACAAAAATATTTTACTCAAATGGTGTTAATTATTATTTATTTCATGTCTATATTTATATTGAACTTATTTACTTTGTATATCAAACCCCAAATGTTAAATGAGCAAAGAAAAATAGAAGTCAGATTTTCATGGGCGATATTTCTAAATATGTATCGATATGCATATCGTCCTCACATATATCACGATATATCGATATCTTGATATATCTATCGTCCCAGCCCTAAAAATAACAAGTACACTAACATAATATCATCTTGATCCAGTCTCTTAATGAGTACTTTTACCAAATCACCAAAGCATACTATAAAATACTGTAGATTCCTTATTTTTAGTGAGTACTTATTATCGCGAATTGACTCTTCATCGTCAATTTACAAGAATAAAAATTAGCGAATGGACGGTTGATCAATTGATTTTATGTAAATTTCAACAACATAAAAATAAAAGGGAGTAATTCTATTTCGTGGGTGGTGCTTCTTGCGAAATTACACAATAATTAATTCCACGTGTATAATTAGGAATCTACAGTAGTTCATAAATTTCAGCATTTATGATTGTATAAACATAAATTCACAAAGAAAGATTTCTAAGTAAAATACTGTATTCAAAGTTATTTTGATCTGTCTTACCGTATGAGTGGAAATTTTAGCGAGATGCAAATTTAGTGATTTCTACCTAAAATCTGGTATTTTATTTTTAGCGAGAAGTAATTTTAGCGATTTTAAAATGCTAACTAAAGAAGCTATTACATATAATACGCAATCAATTTTTAGCGATATTCAATTTAAGCGATGTCAGCACCCTCGCTTATAATGCCAAAATTAAATCCTTGCTAAAAATTCTACTTATACAATATTTCATTTTCTAACGATTTAAATAGACAATTTGTTCCAATGTAAATTTGCTCACAGTTATGCACATTTTTTAAAATTTGATTCACCCTGTTCTAAATTCACCCGCTTCTAGGGAAAATAGGGCTAAATTAAAACAGGGGCAAAAAAATTTTTTGGCATAAAGTACTACTAGTATACAGGTCAAGGATCAGATATTCATTTGTTGTTGTTTTTCAGCAAAAAAAAGCATTTATTATGTCACATACCTGATCATTGACAGTTGTTCACTGTGGTAAGTCTTGCTGTTGGAAAGGTCAAGGTCCATCAGACTTGTCTTCCAGCTGTCTCCACAAATGTATGTCTAGTTGTATCTCTGACATGCATTTTGGAGGGTCAACATCTATCAGGTTTATTTTTCCCTGATTTTTCCACTGATTCCTATCTTGCTGTATTAGCTCCTTTCCACATCTTGAAGCATCTACATACAGCAGTCTAGACACTTGCAGGGCTAAAGAGGCTAAAATAAAGGGGGGGGGGGCATTAATTTCCATGTGAACGTGTACAGTATAATAAAGATCAAGGATCAGATTAGTTGATTTGGAGGAAAAAAGATTTTGAATCATTTATCATATTATGTTACATACCTGGGTTCATATGCATAAAAATTCTTATTCTGCTAAGCATATTCTCAAGTGCCGATTTACCTTAAGCAGAGTGACGTTTTTTACTTAGTACGTCACTTTACGTTGTAAGTGGATTGCATGATGTTTCTTATTCTTACTTATATGTCTTAGAATATGCTTAAAGTTAAACAACCCTTCACCTTGTCTAAAGTTTTTAAGCATTTTGCTTACCACAGCAAAATGGCTGCAAGACAGCAAAGACAACGACGTGACAGTTGACTGACACTTAAGAAAGCCTTACCCTTGCAGTGAACTCGATGGAATGTCTTCCATGCCCCTGTTGAAATTGTTAAACGTCATCAAAGAGGAATCAAAGGCCCCAGATATTCCGCAGATAGAAACATTTTCCTCACCAATTACCTCCTCAACAGCTTGTGACAATGCACTTAATGGTTTCTCTGCCGGTCCTCCACCTATGTAAATTGAAGCATTTTATTTTTATTTAAAAATTGTTTTTCGTTGCTTTCAAAAAGATATATCCATTATTTCATGTAACTATATAAAAAAGTTACATTTTCTTTATCAAAAAACACTGGGGATTACTTTAGCTGAGATAGTAATATTTTTTTTTCACTATGACTTGCTAATTTTCGAGCTGATTGTAATTCACTATAGTATATGATTTTTTGTTGTTTCTGAACAAATCATTATTACATAGATCTACGCATTTGTTTGGAAAAAGTTCTTCGCGGTGTGCACAATCTAATTAAAAGTAGATGTTAGATCCAATGTAAATGTAGCGAGTATGCGAGAGGATTTAACATCAACTATTTATTAGATTATGTAAAGTATTTTCGGTAAGTGAAATTGTTGGGCGGGGGCGGGGGGGTATAAAAATAAAGGTATGGATATATTCTCGCACCGGCCATTAGGGTACACAGAGTGACACTTAAATGCATATAATATACTAATAAATCAAAATAAACAATCTTCATGGATTACCATGGTCGTCCGCATTTCCGTAAACTTTCCGTGCTAAAATAATTTCCAAATTTTACACCTACTCTTTCAGTTTTTGACACCTGTCATTCGAATTTAAACGACCCAAAAGTCCTATGGTACAGTCTTATACATGTAACTTTGGTACTTTATAAAATAAATTTTGTATACATTATGAGTTTCTTGACTTGGAATATCTAATTTTGGATTTGAGTTAGATCTAATCTACTGCTTACATCCCGTTATTATGCCTACAATACCGACAATAGAGTTATCACCCTTATATCACTTGTATCTTAGGTCCGGTAAACATCATGGCTGACATTGCAAGCATACCAAGCATTTCACAGAACCTGTTTTTGCAAACTTCTTCTAAAATCAGATATTTCTCCCCTCCCCTTCATGTGGATGTTATGCCACTTCTTTTCGACTTTCTTCTATAGTCCAAACGCAAGTTAGAAGGGTTGGCTGCATTAATTGCTTCAGTAATATTTTTCCATACTTCCCTCTTCTTTTGAGTGGTCACTCCGGCGCCGAATTTAGCCCTCAAAATTTTCTTATTATCGTTGAATAAATGTGTTAGATGTAAACATTCTTCCATTGTCCAATTCGGTTTACGTTTTTTCTCTGCCATATTCAGACGATGATGATGACGTAGAACGGGAGATTCAATATCGTCAAAACCCGCAATGACGTCACACCATTGTGACGTTTTATTTTAAGCAAGAAGTGATATGCTTTGGTAAGATGCACTAAGTAAGGCAATTAGAATTTTTATGCATGAAACTAAAAGTATGTTTCTTAGTTAAGCAATTTGATTTGGGAATAAGTATAAGACTTATGAAAAATTCCTAGAATTTTTATGCATATGAACCCTGATCATTGACTGTTGTCCACTATGGTTTTGCTGTTGGGAAGGTTAATGTCCATCGGTCTTGTCTTCCAGGTGTTTCCATCAATTTATGTCTAGTTGTATCTCTCATTTCCAAATCTTGAAGGGTCAACATCTATAATTACATCCAGGTGTACCTATTCCCCATTTTTCCATCCATCATTTTAATGAATTCATGTCGAGCTGTAGCTGCTCATTTCCATATCTTAAAGGGTCCACATCCATTGCCTTTTCCCTCATTTCAATTCAATGAATTAATGTCTTGCTGTTGCTGAACATTTCTACATCTTGAAGGATCCACATACATTGGTCTTGCCATTTCCAGGTTTTTCACCTTTGTATATAACTGTCCATAAATCATTTTTTTAAAATAGTTAAATTTTGGTCAAATTCTACGATGATTTTTTTTTACATTGAAATATGGTATTTTTGTGTTTAAAGCAGGTCAGTGCTAAAGTCCCTCCAATATAAGGTTATGAATATAACTCATTTGAAGGTAAACTGAATTATAGGCCCATGTTCCTGTATGACTGTTATAGCTACTCATTTCACTATACAGTAAGGGTCAACATACTTTAGTGTTACATTTTACATTTACTTTACAGTTGCTAAATTCATCAAATTCTGTAAGACTGTAATTAATGCTCTTTTCGACATCTTATAAAACAAGTATATACTGACAAAACGTCAGAAATACTCAAGCTGTAGAAAGTCAAATAGGAAGTATCATTATATCCTAAAATTGTTTTAAGATGAGGGCTATATATTTAGTTCAGTCCTCTGTTGAATAAACTACATGACTGTATACATGAAACAACATTCATATATTGAATTTTATTAGAAAAAAAACATTATTAATCTTACTTAATTACTTTTTAAGATGAATTTACGTGACACACTTTCAGGAATATTTTATAGAGCATAGTAATGTTTCCGAACTGAAATATTTTATGTAGACATTTAGTATACATGTACTTCAAACTATATACGTTTTTGTATTTTTTGTTAATGACGTACATCTATTCAATAAATACATCAATTAAGATAGCTTGCTAAAAGCCTGTAGAAAAGTTTTTTAAAGTAAAAAGGGGGGGGGGGGCTCCAGGCTCTAAAAAATCCACGTGACTACGGGTTCATCCATCGTTGCAAACCACGGACAAAATGTACGATC
Source organism: Saccostrea cuccullata (assembly GCF_032062105.1). NCBI lineage: Eukaryota > Metazoa > Mollusca > Bivalvia > Ostreida > Ostreidae > Saccostrea > Saccostrea cuccullata. The sequence continues at coordinate 65 of NW_026925540.1, read as the reverse complement.
CTCTCCTACCGGACCGTGGCTTGAGACGATGGGTTTCAACAGCGGGATGTCCAATGCATACGGAC
>NW_026925539.1:0-25942 GCF_032062105.1 Saccostrea cuccullata | reverse complement strand
CAGTAATTATCAATGTAGTCCTCAAACTTTACGGACAACCCTCGTATTAACATGAATAATATCCCACGGAAGATACCAATGATTCAGCTTTATCTTGGTCATTTGTCCAGCTATCATAAACATTAAGTTTTCTCAAACACTTCAAAACTATTCGACAAATTTCATAATTATATTGATCTAGTTGTCAAAACAGAATCAACGACTTGAATAGGATTCTGGCAGTTGAAAAAGCAAAATCAAACGTGCATTTTTTAAATGCAACAACTTCTGAAGGTCTAAATACTTCCGATCGCCGACCACCTACCTGGTATATTTAGCACATTTAAATGCATATAATTTCTTATCATTGCACAAACAAATGATAAATTATGTCAAGTAGTTAAAAAGTGCGCAATTTTCTGGGACACCTCTCGTTATGTAATAACATTCATATTTGCATTCAAATGTTAAATTATGTAATGCATTTGGATTTGATATACTTCACTTTAGATCTTTTCTGTTTTTTAATTAATTAATGTCACAAATGATTGATGATCGTAATAATTTATTTTGTTCATTTTTTAAGGATATATTAGAATATAATTCAAAAACTGATTTTCTGAAAAATTTACGAATTGCCTCATTTGCAATGAGGATATTAAGTCAAAATTGTTCAATTCAATCATCCATTTTTTAATCATCTGTCCTTATATACATTTTAACTAGTTTAATGCTGTCTAGAAAAGATTTAAATAAAATAAAATTTTTTTAAAAATCAAACAAAATATCATTTAGTCAAAAAAAAAAATTAAAAATAGTTTCCGGCACAGCGCTTCGGATTATGTAAAGCGTAAACGAATTAAGGAATAAAAGCATATTGAGACTTCAGGTTTCTTCGTTAGGATTCATAATGTATGTAAGCACATGATGTATGTAATCAGAAAATATTTGGAAATTAATCTCAATTTAAAAATGTTTGCAAAATTATTTTAATGTTAAATGTCAAGTAGATTAATCAGATAAAAATTTGATTTGTTTTGATACATGCAGTTTTATTTTATTTCCTTATTAATATTACACTGAGGAATCTTCAATGTTTAGGGTGGGGGAATCATTAATTTCTTGGGTAATTGTTATCCACGATTTTACATCTCTAATAACATTAATTTTGTCAACTTATTTATTCATTAAATCTGCGAGTTACGCACCTGATTACGCCCAACGAACCAATAGAATTTAGCTTGCATCAGAATTTAAAGGATCCCAAGGTAGTATTGTTTTCAATTTATTATTTATTTTTAGATAAAGGACAAATTGTTCAACATGTTATAGAAATGATAGATATACAGGATGTAATATGAAATCTCATTTGAGACATGTACTAAGATTTTAACATTCAATATATAATTTGTAAAAAAAAAAAAAATAGTAAAAAACCCACATCTGACGGGAAAGTGTTGATATTGTCATTATAACTTCATGGGACAATGTAAAATGAACCTTGAGATAAAAAAGGCAAATATTGTAAATTTCCATGAATTTTCCTTTAAAAAAATTCAAGAAATACTTATACTAGTACAACAAAAAAAATTGATAAACTTTTAACTCTTAAAAAGAAAAAAAAAATCAAACTTCGTCGTCACGCAATTCTTCGAGCATTCTTTAAGCATTTTATTAAATTCCATGACATAGAAAACTACTTACAGTACACTCTAATCCATTTATTTTATAGAATCACATTAAGACAATGATCTAAAATAAATGAAAAAAAACCAGAAGTCTTCACTGGATCTACCGGTATTTAATAATTTGTTTGCTACCTCCCATTTGAAAAGCGGTCAGTAGAAAACTAGAGATGACTTTTACGAGGGTGATCATAAAGATCGCGAACTCATTGAATTACTTCCATATGAAAAGAATCACGTATTTTTTTGACATAAAATGTTTGATTTAAACAACTAAGATTATTACTTAGCTCTGGTTCTTATCATCTTAGCTAATTCTACCGAAAAACCAACAAAGATTATAGGGACGTGGAAGGCCATACGATATATTCAGCTAAGGGGACACCTTTATGTTTGCAGATCCTTGCAAACTTTGTCAGTACTTGTCCAAGTTTTTTCCAGAAGGGACGGTAAACGGGTCAGTAATTGTCTAAGTTTATCAACACCGAATAAGATTGTTAGCACTTTTCAAAGTTTATCAACAACGGCAGTAAAAAGGCCAGTAATTGTCCAAGTTTTTCCGTAAAGACAGCACATTGTCAGTAATTGTCTAAGTTTGTCAGTAAAAAGTAGGAATCACAGTACGTTTCTGACTTAGTATGTCCTTTTTTAAGGTCTCACCGAAAGACACGCAACTTAGATGGCCTAGTGCTTGGTGTTTTTCAACCTAAGAACAGTTGCAGCTGCTGCAGTTCGTACCGACAAATTTCCGATCGAGGAGCGAACCCTCCACATGATGGTAAATTGAGATTGAGACTTCAGAAAAAATAAACCTGTATGCGATTTCTTTCTTTGTGGGATACACCTATCGATCCCATCTTTTTTTTCTAGTATTGTAATGAATAAAGATGAAATTAATAACACAATACAAGAAAACAATTTTTATGAACAACGCGCAGGAGTAATACTCTGCTCAACGTAACATATCGTGATATTTTGGTACATGTACGCCCATTAAATGTTTTGTCCGACGTCGTCATTTTAGACAATATTTAATAAATACATGTAGTTTTAAATATGTAACGACATTTTTTTTTTTATTATTAATGATATCAATTTCAAAATAAGAAATATTCACACATAAATATTTTATATAAGTTCTGTGAAGTAAATTTTGTAACATTATTTGAAACTAGAAGCTAGTTTTAAAGAAAACGGCTGGTAATGCCATTCATGATGGTAAAAACATTTTGTGCGCCGAGCACCTATATATTTTTAATATATTAAAAAGTTCGAGGTTATCTGGGACACCTCTTGTAAAGTAGCCACATTTATATCTTATTCAGATGTTGATTTATGTATGACCTGCTGAATTTATGTACTGCTCTACCATTAGTGTCACGAATTATCGTGGTAAGTAACTTAATTAAGTTTATTTAATGTTATAAAATTATTAAAATCATGAAGTGAATTTTTAAGAAATTTAAGAAAAAAAACACCACTAAATTATAAAAATAGAACAGATGAAAATAAGTTCTAGCTAGCACATTTCTTCGTATATGTGACATATGTCTAGAAGAATTTTATTAAGGAATTAAAGCTAACTGAGACTTCTTTATGTTTTCTTTATCAAGGTTTATGCAAAATACATGTATGTAAGCATATATTATTTGAAAATTAATTGCAAAGCTTCAATATTTGAAAAAATGGTCTCAGTGGTAAATGCCATGTATAGATTTATTTTAAAAAAATGCTTTTAATGTTTTTATAGTTTCATTCTATTTCTTGAATTCTTATTTTTATACTGTAAAGGCATAAATGTTCGCAGGGGACAAATGTTTGTTAATTTCGGAATCATCGTTTTCCAAGAATTTACATCCTCGAACAATAATTGTGTCAACACATTTAATTAGTCATTGAATCTTCTTTATATACGGGTTACCCACGTTGAAAAAGTTACATGGAAATCTAAGTTGTTCTGTAAATGATGGAATCAAATGTATTCGATAAACATTGAATACTCAGTAGCTTATAATTACAATAATATAAAAAAGAACAACAATTTACCATGAAAAATGGACATCAATAACAGATTCCCTACCACCAAATGCTCACACTGAGGATACCCGGTGTGTTAATCTACATTGATTGAGACTCATGAAAATTTATTAGATAGGGAAGTTAGATTTCGTGTTTCCGTAATACTATCTAAAGTTGCAATTGGTGCAAGGACAGCGTAATCTGAGGCAGATTATAATACACATAATGAATTTACAAATTATACATTTATGTGTGAAAAATGATTTGTTGCACACTTTGAATAAAAACGCTCATAAGAAATGACTATGTATTCAATTTTGGATTAAAATTTGGGGAGGGGGTCCATTAATTTCCATGGGAGGAATCTAATAGTAAGACTTAAACAACTGGTTATGATCGAAATCATCATGAATCAACACGTCTTTAAAATTCAAGAGTCTACGTCCTTTTTAATTGAGAATTGAAAACTAGATAATGCTAATATTACTTCAAAACTGCGTACATGTAACTATGGATAGAGGCGTGTTTAAACGATTCTCTGACTAAATTCTAAATCACATGTTGATTGCTACTGTATTTTCTCAGGTTTTCGCATTTAACAGAGTATGTTGTTGACAGTGATTAAAGTTTCGTCTTTTAAGAAGTAAGTTGTATGTAAAAACAATTTAATCTGCCTGCAGTCGCCTCATTAATATATCCGACACGAACAATAAGAATTGTCAAATTTTCGGGACGCCCTGTCCCTTCCTCAGGACAAAGAAAAAAATTAAAATGTCATAAGAAAAAAGGAAAAAGAGAAACTAGATGCTGTCATGAGACAGTAATACCCGCACTAAGGTGTTTGCCTCTAAATGCACACTTCTTCATATTGGGCTTTACCAAGGAAAAAGTTAATATAATTCAATAATTTACATAATACATGTATTCATCAAATTGAGCATAATATGCTCAGGTGACCATGTAGCTGCAGATCTGGTTTTATATATTTGTCTTTGATCATAACGCTACAGATCCCCATATGCAAAAAGGTGCAATTTACGCGCAATATTTTTTGAGCACTTTTGGGCAGAATTTCTCCACTTTCTAGCATTAGTCAATCAACTACCTTTCACTCCCTAATTTTAGACACATTCTCTGGCCAATATGTATATTTTGTCCACCTCCCAGCCATTTATAGCAATCTCTACATGCAATAAACTCGCTTGATGTGAATTTTCAGCAATCTAACAAATAATTTTAATCAAGCGAGTTTATCTTGAGTAGAGACGACTATCAAGGTTGGGAGATGGATAAAATAAATTATACAGATTGATTAAATAATGTGCCTAGAATTAGGGAGTGAAAGGTAGTAAATTGACCGATGCTGGAAAGTGGAGAAATTCTCCCCAGAAGTGCGCAAAAAATATTGCGCCGTAAATTGCACCATTTTTGCATTACAGGATCTGCAGTCAAAGACTAATATATAAAACCATAACGCTACAGATCTGCAGGTAGTGACCATGTGACCCATGGGCCTCCATTTTATAGGTATTTCATATTCTTAATGCATTACCAGTCGGAAATTAAACTACAGAATTAAATTAATGATGTAAATTAGGTTTGATAAAGGGGGGGGGGGATTTTTGGCACATAATTGGAACCTTTTAAATCTATTTTCTCATATAGATTAACAACAAATATTATTATCCAATATAGTGTAAAGCGTTTTTGATGAATTTTTCAATATGTGCGAAGTTTATTTATATTTGATTAGGCAGAAACTTCTTGAAAGCTGCCATATACAAAATCAATTTAATAGTCAACCCCCACCCGTCTCCCATCAACACACACACACAAACACACCTTATTTGTCTGTTTTTGCAAATAGGCCTAGATTGCAAAGCTCAAATAAAACATCTTTTGTAAATGATAATTTTCAATTTGTTCTTGCACTATACATGTATCTGAACACCTGCATCACATTGGGCTTGCGTCACGTACCCAACTTAAGTACTAGTTTTACCATTGGCATTATCATTTTAGATTTCACTGCACGTGCAGTAGGATACTAGTGTGCGTATTTGCATATATGTCGGTAGGAATTATTTCATTTTGTGTTTTAACTGGATTATATTTCATGAAGATGACAGGGACTAAATAATAACAATCGGTAAGTACAAGTTTTGGTATAGATTTGGGTAAAATAGTCTGAAATGCAAACGGTTAGGTTAAAGTTTAAAGGATCAAAGGTCATCCGATGCTACAATAGACGAATTTCACATTCTGAAGAGTTATCCCCCGTTACCAACGTTACATTCAGTTACAAGATCCAGAATTTTTTTTCTGGGAGGGACGGGGGGGGGGGGGGTTCCAGACCAGAATTTCCTGAGAAGCAAGAAAAAAAGAAGAAGTTATGGTTTGATCTGTTTTCTAGGGTGGATCATAATATCAACGTTATATATACATTTTTCTGTAAAAATCATGGAAATTTTAAATTTACGTCATTTTCGTGACGTTTTTCAAACATATGACTTCATTGCTTATGAAATTATTCAGCGTTTTGAAGTCAGCAGTATATCCCCCTACTTCAGAACATAATTAAATATTTCTCTGTCAAAGTTTGATTTTGGGAAGCAAATATTGGTTATTACCGAATAAAGTTCTTTTGAGTATACTGTTAGTTGTTCTACATGTTAAATGCTTACAGATTTGCCTGGCAACGAAGTTTAATTTTTTTTTATATAAACTGATCACTATTTTATCATGAAGTTTTAATAAAACATAAATTGTCCTATTTAGCCATTACTTTAATAGTTTAACTTTCCCACTATATATGATTTTATTCCTCACTTTCACTGAAAGTGTTGGATATTAATTTGGGTCTGTCTGTCCGTCCGTCTAGCTGTTTTTTCTGTCTGTCACACTTTCGTTTCCGCACGATATTTGGAGAAGCCTTTGAGCTTTTACTTGTGATTTTACATAACAACTCCCCTTCCTATGGACTTAGAAGACCCCTATTAATTTTGACGTCTATAGGTCAAAGGACTAGATTTTAATTAATAGATCATGATTGAGCATTAATTTTGCAATAAAATTTTATACCATAACCATTTATGGTCCCAGTATTTGCTTCAGTATACAGTGTTCAAATTTAATAACTTTGAAATTCCAGGTAGTCCGGACACCGACCCCCCCCCCCCCCTCACTTGATCAGTACATGCTCTTAAACTTGGGGGGGGGGGGGGGGAGGGCACAAATTCACTGAATTAGTTTCAAGATGTTGGAATGAATTTCCACATTGACGGATTTTTTTCATTACTCTCTATGAGGAATAAAATATCACATGAAATTTCATAAACGGTTTGTTATATGTACATGTTTGTTAGACCAAGAATGTATCTTTGAGATCTATTGGAATTCCCATGGGTACAAATTCCTTTATTTGCAGACTTATTTTTATATTCATATGAAGCAGAATTTATGCAAAATCTTATGCGTGAACTCGACATTTAGATATATCGACGACGTTTTGTCAATAAATAATGGCAATTTCCATTCCTACGTCGATAGGATATATCCTGGTGACCTTGAGATAAAAGATACCACAGAGTCCGACACTTCTGTTTCATACTTGGATATTTTACTTGAAAAGACACTAATGGTAATCTAACAACCAAGCTATATGATAAACGTGATGACTTTAACTTTTCTGTCGTCAACTTCTCATACTTATGCAGCAATATACCTTCATCAATTGCATACGGAGTTGATTCGATACACAAGAGCATGCTTTACGTATGAACAATTTCTAAAACGAGGTAAATTATTGACAAGCAAGTTGACGAAAGAAGAATATCAGCAGTCTCGTTTAAAGTCATCATTTTGTAATTATAAGTTCTATGGTCGATACAATGACCTTGTCAGCAAATACAATTTATCATTGAGTCAAATGCTGACTGACGTTTTTCATACCAATTGTTTGTCCATTATTTATACACTGAATTGACGACGGATTTTTCCGTTAATTCCTGATCATGACAATGAGCACACCGCGGGTGTGACCAGTCAGGCAGGGGATGCTCACTCCTCCATGGTACCTGATCCCACCTCTGATGTTTCGGTGGTCCGTGTTTGCTCTGTTCTTATTTTGTATTGTTTTAAGGACTTTGATATTGAATACTGTTCGTTGTCTTCATACCCTCTATTTATTAGATTAAGAATTCCCTCTAGCAAAAGTTGCGTGAAAAAGGAAAAAGTTATTGAAGAAATAAAGAAAAATCACTCAGTGTAAATAATTACATGTTTTTTTAGTACATGTACGAGGGTTATCTGTAAAGTTCGTGGACAACCTCTATAACAGGGACTTTCTTTCTGTAAATAAAAAAAGGGTTTAAGGTTTATTTAAGACTTTTTTGTATTGTTTATCAATTCTCACAAAAAAATGCAGATATTGGAAAATATTATTATCAAGCTTTAAAATTTTTTGCTATTTAAAAGACGTCATAAGTGCAAACAAGCGTTTATAATAAAAAAAAATCGTCATATTTTCTCAATGTAATCTCATCTTTAGAGTCGTATTGACTAGTTTTTATTTTAAAAATATTTCCTTTGATTTATTTTTTAAAGATCGTCTAATTTATGAAACTTCACATATCGTTAGACTTCTGTTAGCATTGAAGACGCCTCGCACTTAATCGTAAACATCTTTCAACAACAACAACGACTTGCATTCACCGTCATCAAGTCACCTTCAAAACTCAACATGTATTTATACTGATAACTCTGATACTGATTATTCTTCTAATGCGCGGTATTCAATTTGTCGGCACGGCCAGGAGTGTAATAGGACCGAGGATATCCCAAAATATGAATTCGATGCTTAAGTAAATGAAGTGATCAAAGAGATTCAAAATAACAATACTTTTAATTAGAAAACATAGAGCACAAGGTTGTTAAACAAAGATATTTTCACTCATACGAGGGTTGTCCCAGAAAAACGCGAACATTTTCAATATCTTTTGTTTCACCACGACTATAAAGTTAAAAATTACCATAAATCATGATGAACATTTTAGAAAAATGCCTAAAAATTCAATGAAATGTCTCTATAAATACTATTTTCCTCTCATGTAAACGAATCTAACAAATCAGCTGTCGGTGCAACAATGATGACGTCAAAACATAGCTCGTAGTGTTTGTGAATTTGTTCTAGAAAGGTGCCTCCTAGTTTCATAAAATTCATTAAAGCATAAATTCGCACTGTTTGATTTTCTTTTAGCTTCCAAGTTATACATCTCAAATACTTGAGTTACCAAAAGATCGCATAGTACTACTTAAATTCTTTGATAGGCAATTTTACAATCCCGATCATAAACCCAAGTGATCGAATTGTTTAACAACGGTCTTTAATTACGTGGGCCTATGACGTACTTTTCTTTTTAGCTCACCTGAGCCGAAGGCTCAAGTGAGCTTTTCTGATCACATTTTGTCCGTCGTCCGTCCGTCCGTCTGTAAACTTTTCACGTTTTCGACTTCTTCTCAAGAACCAATGGTCCAATTTTAACCAAACTTAGTACAAAGCATTTTTGTTGAAATTCTAAATTGTTCAAATCATGACCCCTGGGGGTAGGGTGGGCCCACAATAGGGAATCATAGTTTTACATAGAAATATATAGAACAGATCTTTAAAAATCTTCTTCTAAAGAACCACTAAAGAACCACTGGGTCAGGAAAGCTGAAATTCAACATAGTGTAGATTGATAATTTGGTGCTCTACATTACCGCTTAACGTCACCATTTTTGACAATGTCTAAATCAAAGTTCTTTTGCACATATCATCATATATTTGTCATAAAGAGTTTTTAAACATGAGTACACCAAATTATAAAAGTACATGTATGTAGGTAAATTTTGTGACATTGTATTTCCATATTGTACGTCTTACAACAAAGAAATCTTCATTGACAATGCTATTCGTAAAAGTAAAAAAAAATGTGCGCAGACCACCGATATTTAATACCCTTTAAATAATGTTTTATATGCCTATACTATTTTGTCAAAATAGCAAAAAGATCATTTTCCAACAGCATGGATATAAGAGTTTTGGTTGAATACTATTTGAAATATTCAAAAAGTTCACCTTTTTCTGGGACAACCCTCTTATAATATACACATTATACTGTATTTCAGACTCGACTTTGAACAAACCTGAGCTCATTGCTTACGAAAACTTTAAAGTGTGTACCTGTCAGTGATTTCTTTTGATATTCATAAAAATCAAAGGACCCCATCTTGAAAACGCAGCGTCGTATACTGCCATAACATCTATAGTAAGTCGACATTTTTAGATGATGACTCAAATACAGACATTTGTTAATTATAAAATTTAATCTTTCAGGCTTCTAATAAATGTTCGAAATTTGACGAGTAACCGGGTATAGATAAGCCTTATTAGAGAAACACCGACATCTTACGAACGAACGTAACCAAAAACGGGGATCAGTCATTGTAGTCTATTGTATTCACGGTTGGATTATTGAATTCTTCAATTTTATTGGGATTTCGATAGAAAAAATCCCCACAAGATACCTCAAAGCCACGTCCTGTCGTAGTCGCTACCGTGACGCTACAATACATTTCAATGGACATTTAAACGAGGAAAGGGGTTCGAGAAGGGAAATGAAAGGAAAATTTTAAAAATGTCATTCTGTGGCATGAAATAACAAATAATAGTATGTGTGGATCTAGGAGGGGTCGAAAGGGGAGGGGGGGGGGTACTTTACGAAGGTGGTCGGGATAATGAGGAGTTGTGGTCTAAAATTAAATTGCAAAAAACCCAAAACTTTAAAGAAATTCTTGTTCAAATAATAAAATTGCTGCGAAAAATAAAATTGATATGGTTTTAATACACATGTATTATAGCCATATAATAAATTCAGGGGATGCCAATTCGTTATTTGTCGGTTGATAAAGCTTCTTCTTGCAAACATGTATCTTAAAAATCTTTATACAGTGTATAATTCTCACGGGTGCTAGTGGACTCACTGCCCCCCGCCCCCTTATCATCCCAGACTCAAAGCTATTATTTAATTTCACTGTGAAAGCTCAAGGCTTCTCGAGATATTGCTCGAAACAAAAGTGTAACAGAAGACAGAATTATAAGACGAACGGGCAGACCGAAATTAATATCCCCAACTTTCAGGGGGGGGGGGGGGGGGGGGGGGGTCGGCGCAAAAATGGAAGTTTAGTGAATTGTGTTTTTGACATAATTTAAGATACATGTGTATGAGAGCAAGTTCCATATTAGCATGCCATCATAGGACCTATGTCCCCCCTCCCCTAACCCCTGGAATATAATTATATAAATCCGGGTCCAAAAATATTTAGTTGGTTTTCTTTCATTAATATCATTTACAATTTACCACATTGATACCTGCAGTTAAAAAGTCAGAGGTGATTTAAGATACTACGGGCATGATTATTTTAAAATAGAAAGTGAATTCTATGTACCTTTTGGATTTTGCATGTGAAATACATCGCAAATATGTACTAGACGGTTAATTTATGAAAGAAGACAACTATGAATATATTGGGACCCGGTATGTATATTGGAGGTCGTGGTGGGGAAGTTGTCTGGTCTAAAAGCACTTGTGATAAGCATATGTGTGCACATACTTTTGAAGGATGCCATGACAACTAAGTGACAACTACGTTTTCATGCATATTATTCACACTTTTAAAACTCCGTATATATTATTGTCGGTATTCTGGAATCTATCTTTTTTTGTTTAACAACAGGATGGTGAATACATATTTTTCCTTACAAATGAAGCAAGTTATAATTTCGGTTATAATTTTTATATGTATATTGGACCTTCGGTTAAAATAACTCTCTTGTTGTCAAAAGTATAAAGTGTATCTTCTAATTTTATATTTTGACGAATAATGCATGGTTAACAAACAATGACATAGTGGAGAACAACTACAGAACAAAGAAAAGAACTTTACTAGGAAAAATGCACCATCCTACATAAATGCTTATTTTAAGCCTATTTTAATAATCCACATATATGAACAGATATACATGTACACACGGTCGTATGTAGGAACGGGGTTGAGGGGTTGGGGATAAGCCTCCTCCTAATGAAGTCGAAAAATGAACAATGTAATATTATAGAAAAATTAGCTAAAGTATAGTTGATCTCCCTCAATAAAAAAATTTTTCATTTTGGCTTCCCAAGGAATTATTTGGTAGACTGTGGAAGTGACTCTAAACTTTTGGTTGTGACCCCCCCCCCCCCCCCAACTGATATTGCTTGCTTCAGGCCTGTAACATGACATTAAATAAAAGCAGCCCAAGATAATTTAGTTTAAGATCGCCATTTAATACATCATCTAAGAAGATACTGTCTACCATGAATGCTCGTTTATTTCTTTGAAGTGATATTTTAATAAATTTAAAAAATAATAATTCCTCTCTCTCTCTTTCTCTCTCTTTCAATACAAGACACTTTATCAAGCGCACTACCTATTGACTTGATTGCATTGATTTCTTTTTTTTAAGCTGTGAAAAGTTACCTTTCCCCAAATGAACAAGGCGCACACTACGAGTAGTTTGTATACGTTAACCACTGACGCATGACCAACGTGTTTCCTAATCCGTCTAAAGTATTATGGTGCATTTTCTTCTATTTGTTCGCTTTTTTAAAACATTGTATGCGAGTACAAAAAATTTGACATGAGCAATTTTCAAAAACAAAATGGTTAAAACACTATCCGTTCCTTTTTACACATATACTTATTTCTTCCGATTTTAAACTTTATATGGGTACAATCACTGGTCCCGAGAAAACTATCGAGGTACGGGAAGTTAGGGAAAGTTACGTTCGTTCGTAAGATGTCGGTGTTTTTCTATTGAGACTTGTTCTTAGGAATCCAACATCGGGCCGTTTTCTACTGCTCCGTTTAACGACAACTTAGTATCAAAACATTAAATATTACATTAAATGATTTAAATTTTTAATTACCAATGCAAATTAGGAATAATATGCTAAAAACAAAGTAAATAGAAGATTTTTTTTTTGGTAAATGATGTTTCTATTTATAAAACTAGAGCCTGTCCACGAACAACCCTCGCAATAAGAAGATATTAATAAACTTAACTTTAAAGGAAAAATTATATATTAAAAAATTTCTATATTGTACGAAGGGAAAATTAGAAGATTTCTACACGGAATGGCAAGAATTATTGAATTATCTGGAAAACTGATCTACATGATCTTTGTGTATTTTTATTTCTTTTTATAAGTTTGAGCCCAAACAATTTTCATTTATTATTTAAGATTATTTAAAGTCTATAACTATTAGAAATATTGATTATATATTTTCGCTGCAATATTGCATGTATGTCTTTAACCTTAATTTGTAAAATGTAAGAGCTAATATATGGGCAGCGGAAAGGGTAAAAAAGACATTTATGCAAAACTAACGACTAATTTTATAAACATAATGAAATACAAAACAGACAACCTTAAACACAAAATCAACAGATTCGTTTGCAAAATCAACAGATTTCCGATGCGAAACCAACGACCACCAATGCAAAACCAACGATTATTCACTGAATTGTCGCTAGATATCGTGCAAAAACCATACTTTACCTGAAGTAACGCAAGATGGCGCGGAAGTTTTTCTACGTCATCATTATTTTTGTACTTTCTGGGTATAAAATAAAAGTTTAATGTCAAAAGTTTATAAAGATATGCATCAAGGTGCATTTCAAGCATAAATTATGCATAGAAATATGTATTGAAATGAGAGGTCATTTGGTTTGTTTACACTTTTTAATTAAAGACAAGCTAGAGGTATTCGGAGGTCATGACGTCAGGAGTTTATTATATAATTATCAGGGATTTCCACATTGAACTCCCCTATTTTTATGTGAATATTTTATCTGACACATTGCTCTGTCCTGTGGTAAAAATATTTTGAAAATGAATCTTTTTAAAAAAGTAACAAAGAAAACAAAACACATGTTTTAACTTTACAACTCCATATATGTAAGATAATTGTGGTCCGGGTCCAAATCCCGCAAAATTGTCTATCAACATCCATTTGGCAGACCTCTGATAATAGCATTATGTTGGACTTTTAAAATTCAAACATATTAGAGGCAGCAAGACATCTTCAAACGACTGTAAATATATTACAAGAAACCAGTAGCAGATATTGGTATTTTTCCCCAAGAGAAAATTTTTGAAAGAAACAAATCCCCTTACACTCTTAAAAAGTTCATTTAAAATTATTTTATTGTGTTCATGCATAACATAATTTGTTGATACTGAAAATTCACTTGGCAAGTTGAACTTGTATCATTTTTGGTTTTCTTTGTACCGTAACGACTACCGGTAAATAAAGTCTATTAAAATTATTTTAGAATAAGTTTATGTTGGAAGCAATCTGATTAAAATTAGACCCTTTGATCCGCTCACATAGATCGCTACTTGTGAGCGAATCAAAGGATCTGATTTTAATCAGATTGATCATAGGAAGTATTATTTCGCTCAGATATGGTTCATATATGTTAGACAATAAGTAAAATATAATTTTATCAAATTGCATTCATTGCCCAATAATTACGCAGTGTTCAATAACATAGATATGCTCGGATCTAGAGTCCCAGACCTCCCCCCCCCCACACCCCTTGGATTTTGCAGAGATTTTTTTTTTTACACTAAGCAAGTTTACTTTAAATGACCTTGGACCCCCCCCCCTCCCCCCAAAAAAATGCTTAAACTCCTCATCAAATAAGCGATGTGCTAAGTGGCTATGAAAAGTACTAGTTTTCTATGTATGAAGCTTTAAAAGAATTTAACCTCGCCCCATCCCTCCCCCAGATAGGTATTTCACGTTTGGGAAAGGAGTGAATGTCTGTTTATTTGTTTGCTTGTTTTGAGTTTTTTTTTAAATTTTATTTTATTTTCTATTTTTTTTTTTTTTTTTTTTTGCTTTTCAAGAAAATTATGGGCTAGATTGTTTTTATTGGGGTGTCCCCCCCCCCCACACCCCGAAAAAAAAAACAGGATCTGGGCCTGTACAGATATGAATTACATAATACAGAAAAGGTGCTCTGATTAGCAGGATAATCAAGGCTTTTACTGATTGGCAAGGGAGATGATGATTTTTTTGGGGGGAGGGGGGGGTGTCGACATATCAATATCAATAACTCATGAAGTTTCAGTCAAAGTCTCACAAGATTTTGATAACTTGTTGATTAAACATGAATTAAAATGTTTGGTAATAAATGTGGAAAACATATTTGAAAGGATAGTTTTAATTTTATTCAAAAGTTTATTATTATTATTAATTTCTCCGAAAACAGTATCCCCCAAACCTAGGGTAATCGCTTTTATTACTACATTCCTTCGCCTTATTTTTAAGTAAAAAAATAGATATAGATACACACACATCTTGCCTTAATTTCTTTTCTTTTTATTTTAAAGTACTCAAGTCATTCCCTAAAATATACACAAGGTCAATCTAATCAGGCACGTAGCAACAGGGGGGCCAGGGGGGGGGGCACTTTTTTCCACAGCATTACCTGTTCTATAGAATATGTCCATTTAAAAGATGGTTGCCCCCCCCCCCCACTTTCATCACAGTATATTGATAACAAGGGAATAGAGGAAAAAAATGGAAGTGAAAGAAAGTTGGCCTTGAAAAAAGTTGTTCACTACCCTACCCCCCCACCCCCATAGAGCTAGGTCTTTTTTTTCTTTGCTTGTCAATTTTTTTTAGGTAAGTCAAAAAAAATATTTCTCTGGTTGGACCTCCCACTTTCAAAAACGATGCTACGTGCCTGCTAATAGATAAAAATGGGTATATAATGTATTACTATATATAGTATATGATCCCCTATTATATGTATTCCGATCTATACTAGTACATGTATACGATTTCGATACCGATAATTTATTCTATAATACATTCCTAGGTTTGCCAATTGGATCCTGATATATTATTGTGGGATTTATGAAAGTACAAAAATAATGATGACGTAGAAAAACTTTCGTTAGCGTTAATTCAAGTAATGTATGTTTTTTGCACGCCATCTAGCGACAATTCAATGAATAATCGTTGGTTTTGCATTGGTGATCGTTGGTTTCGCATCGGTGTCTGTTGATTTTGTAAACGAGTCTGTTGATTTTGATTTTAAGGCTGTCTGTTTTGTATTGCATTATGTTAATAAAATTAGTTGTTAGTTTTGCATAAACGTTTTTTTTACCCTTTCCGCCGCCCATACTAATAATAATAAGAAAAAGATATTCATAAAAATTTTTTTATAACAATTACACATTTATGTTAAACAATTATATAGCATAACATGACAATTACAGTTAAAATATTTTTTTTTCAATAACATTTAGCAAAATTTTACAATAAAATCAAAAATTTTGTATACTTCTAAACCATTTTCTATCTTTTTTGTTTCTCTGTACAGTTCAGTATTTACTTTTTAATGAGTGTATTAAATACAAAAAAATTTTATGGTTTTAAAACATATACCTTTTTCAAAAGATGTACCTGCAGAAAGGTTTGTGTGTTCTTATTTTGGGTAATAACAAATGATTTTGGGATTAAATTCTTTATCCGTTTGACTATCTTGAAAGACAGTTATTTACTGGGTTGCATTAGATTGTCTAAAATGACAATTATAACTTAAGTGTTTTGCAGATTTGATTGAAAAGCTTGCATCATAACCAAATGAAATGATTGTTGAAACATAGCAAATAGAATAATAGCCTGTATATTATTCTCAGAACAAAGAATAATAAAAAAAGAACAAAGGCACACTACTGTATGTGAATTCAAGTACACAATGCTGAGATACAACCATACGAACATTCGCTTCTCATGAATCTGCTTTACAAACTCAGCCACAGCTGTAGTATGTATTAGTATGATAGAACAATCTTCTGATTATAGTTTCAGAAATCATTTTATCTGCTCAAGAAATTATTTCTTAATTAGCAAAAGTGATTTATTAATGTACAATCTTACAATAAAAAAGCTCTTTTATGTCTGCGTATATCATCCATCTTAATCATATCTTCTCAATAGTGCTAATCGTCTGAAATATAAAATAAAGGGTTTTTTTTATTTATTAGATGTGTAAGTTAAATTTATTAATCAATTTCCTATCCAAGGAAAAAAGAAATGATATGATAGCAAGGAAACAAAAAGTAATCAATCTTTTAAAACAGTTCATGCAAATAAAGTTTTATGAAATAAATACAATACCGACAAGACTCAACCTGAGACCCAAGCAGTCCCAGAAAGCAGTCCCCGGGACTGCTCTGGGACCGCTGTGGGACTGCTCTGGGACCGCTATGGGACTGCTCTAAAAAGCAGACCCAGCAGTCCCAGCTGTCCCTGGGACTGCTTTCTGGGACTGCTTTGTTCACTCATGTGTGATATTTAGGTTCTGAGTGACATGATAGCTCCGACCCCTTATGTATTCTGAATTTGCAGGCTCTCAGTTGTTTTGCTTACTTGCAGCAGAGAGGAGTTTAATCTATTAAAAAAGCAAGGATTTCTTACAATCTTTTAGACTTTTAATAAGTAGAGATTATTATTGTAATAATTATTTAATATTTTCAGAGACTGTATTCTTACCATGCTTACACAAATGTAGTTTAGAATATTTTTTCAATAAAAAATAAAGTTGTTAATTTAGGAAGTCAGGAAAAGATTTGTATCCTTGAAAATAAACTACAGGGTTATGATAAAAAAAATCGACATGTACTCCTAACTTATTATTTAATGTAACATTGTGTACTTCAAATATGCATGGGCACTATTTAAAAAAAAATATTACAGTTATATATAAAACATTTTTAATTTAAAAGCTACACATTTTACAAGTACCTGCAAGCTAAAAAAAGAAAAAGAGTATTCCACGCAACCCTTAAATTAAATGATCATGAAATAAAATATACTACCATCCTTCCGTAAAATAAATAATGTAAACAATTATTGGGAAATTTATTACAATGTATCAATGAATTAGTTTTTAATTTATAAACAAGTCATTAAAAGAGTACATTTATTTTTAAAATAAACATTTGAAAATAACGGGAATTATTGTGATTTACATGTATTTCTTTTTTGTTTTGATTGTGTTTATCTGGCCAATTAATGTGTGTAAAATGATATCAACACCTGCGGTGTCAATCGCCTTTGGGCAGAAAATCAATCATGCATGTTATTTGGGTACTGTACAAGTATTAGTGTTACACATCATTGAACATGCTGGTCAACAATGACCCTAATTTCAATCTATAAAATTAAATTTCTATAAGAATTAATTAATTTTGAACATAATCAGATTATCTGTCGGTTCCATTCTAATGATTTACAGATGTAAAAATCAATTACAAATAAAACACATAAAACTGACTTTTATAGAGCTAGAAAACTGACAATAATTAAATTGTCATGTCTGTAAAAAGAATCATGACTAAAAATAATACTTGGTAAAATTTAGAAAGAATTTTTCAAAAACCCCAATACTTAATAAAATGCTGCTTTAGAGTAACCCGATAGTATGGAATAATACAATCTATTTAAAGCTAATTCTGGTGGAAAATACATGTAATAAATTCAAGTTGAATTTTCTGTATAAAAATTAATATGGGAACTAGTATTAATCACAAAAAATTAAGAAATTGCATAAAGATTGTGATTAAATAATCCTGTTTAGCGTAATTTATACATGTAGGTGTGAAAGCCTTCTTCCTTAAATAAATTTATTTAAAATTGTTTCTATGCGCGTACTTTTCACAATTGACCTTCGCAAACATAAAAGGATTCATGGCATACTACACAGAAACAATTTCAACTGCCTTTTATAGTTCCATTGTTTACTTGAAATCTCATTTCTGAGTTAAAGCCACCCATTAAATTCATATACCCCGCCCACTGGGACTGCTGTGACTGCTTTCTGGAACCGCTGGGACTGCTGGGACCGCTCTGGGACTGGTGTTGGACTGCTCTGGGACCGCTATGGGACTGCTCTGGGACCGCTGTGGGACTGCTTTAGCAGTCCCAGAAAGCAGTCCTCGGGACTGCTCTGGGGCTGCTTTGTGTCAGGTTGGTTCTGGTCGGTACTGTACACTTCTCATTTAGCATTGAGATTAATTTTACAGACATTATATACTTACCTGAACAGCATTTCCCATTCTCATAATACCTAAAGTCGCAGTATGAGCCACTTGGACAGGGCCCGAAGAAAAAACCACACAAGCCAACACAATCACCATAAATTTCTGAAAATTGTCATCAAAATTATTCTTATTTAATAAGATTTTTTTGGTGAAATTGTATGTTTTGTTTTCTTTGATTTTTTTTTCTGTTAATCATTAAACGACAGATAATACAAAAAAAAAAAAAAAGAAAAGAAAAGAAATAAAACGCTACCTTGATTGAACTAAGATTGTGTGCCTATTTTGATTGTAAATGATGCTTGTAATAAATTTCCAAAAACCATTCTATTTCATAGGATTTTTATTTTTATAATTTTCTTGTATTTCTTAATTAAAAGAATCTTTGTATGATGTTCAAAATGTCACTTTCTGTCCTCGAGCTCAGCCTTGTAAATCGATCCAATTTTATTATAACTTGTACACGTAGGACATCATGATGAATTCTTCTACAGATCAAAGAGATATCGCGGAGTTTTCATGCAATATACATATCACGAACGTCATAACAGATATTATACATATCAAACATTAAAAGTTACAATTATCATTTCATCTTACAAATTAGGGCTTTTTAAGACCATATATGTATTTACATTGGTCGTCTTCTGCATTCTAAACAGTGAATATTATACATGGATAAAACAGCTGAAAAAAAATGTCTGTTAAGGGAGCCGACTGGGATTTTATTGTGTGAAAACTACAAGAGAGAACCTATTTTTATACCCTATACAAATTACATTGATTTAAGTGTAGAATGATGCAACGTTTGGGTAAAATCTATCGTCCATGTATTTTTTAGGAACCGTCTAAAAATTAATACAGGTACATTTAATGTAGGATTATATAGGAAAGTGCCAATTTTTCGAACTTTAAAGCAAATTAGTCAATTCCTACAATATTCATTTTGCTCAAACAACAATATATGATGAGTAACATTATATTTCACATTTTATGTAACAAAGACAAAATTTTACAATCGTGTATCCAGCGAGCATCCCAAAATACCAAAAATTGACGAACTTTCATGTTTTTTAGGAGTACTACAAAATATGACTGATACAAAGGATTTATACAAAAAAAATAATAAAAATGATAGAGAGATTCTCTAATTTCTCTGTTTTAAATTTCAAGAGTTATATTTAATACTTTTTCTTTTATTATATTATTATTACCCCAACTGTAAGAGCTTCAGTTTATCATATCGTCAAAAAACCCATTATACCTATCGGTTGAAAAATTGTTTTAAAAATCAGTTATACGAAAATGTTACTTAATTCTTCAAACTGTTATACATGTATCTTAATTTTGTTAAATTTTATTAATTTAGTGAAAAAGTTGCTTTTAAGCAGTAAATACGTTTCATTTTACTATGATGCGCGAAATATTGCGCGATGGAAACCCCAGTCGGCCCCCTTAAATGGAGCTGTTTCATAGAACTCTCAACAACATTTACACTCCCTAAATTAACTAAAAACGCAATAAAATGGACAACTTATTTTGTTATTTTATTATTTTAGAAATAAATGATACAAACACGTTTATAAAAAAAATATTTACATTTCCAATGTCTTTGTCCGAGATAAACACATGATAAAATTACAAATAGTTAATGTACTTTATTTCTTCATGAATGCTACTGGTTCATCGATAGGCGAGGTTAAGAAAAATCACGTGCGGGGCGGGACAAATGTAGTGACAGACGCTAGGCTTAGAGCACGTGGATTGGCCAAATCAATATACCATGTAAATATAAAGAATAACTTTTAGATTTGTCAATTTCATGATGAGATCATTCGATTGGCTTGCGTGATAATTTTATGCATAATCGCCTTCGGCATTTATGTACAATGTACATTATCACGCAAGCTAATCGATTTATCACATCACGAATCGAAAATAAGACAGTTCTTCCTTAATTACGGATATTTTTATCCCAATGAAGGCTAAAAGAGTTCGATTCCATTGCAATCGATACTCAAGTTGAAACAAATTGACCCTCTGGTGTGGACCCTCCGCAACATGGCGACCATAATCATTTCTCAATTGAGGAAGCGATCAGTCGTGCTTTAACTGTTACATGTAGTAGAATTAAGTCCGCGTTTCCGTTAACCCCCTCTGTCCCGAAATGTTGTTTGAAATGTAAAAGCCTAGGCTAAAGGCCCGGCTTTCATATTTCGAACAATACTTCTCGAAATTGGAGGTTATACAATAACATTCACGAAAACTCGAACTTTAATATTTTCTTAAAATTTAATAACAAATACAATATTTTTTTGTGTACAATGAAACATATGGATATAACGAACAGTATTTCAGATCAAAAGTCAATAAAACAATACAGAATAGGAGCAGAGCAAACACAGACCTCCAAAACATAAGAGGTGGATCAGGTGTCATGGAGGAGTGAGCATCCTCTGCTGACCGGTCACATCTGCCTTCTACTCCTTGTAATGATCGGGAAATATAATTCAAAACGGAAAAATCCGTCGTCAATTAATTCAATGTATAAACAATGGACTAACAATTAGTATGAAAAATGTCAGTCAGCATTTGACTCAATGATAAATCGTATTTGTTGACAAGGTTATTGTATCGACCATAGAACTTACGAAACGATTACTTTAAACGAGACTGCTGAAATTCTTGTTTCAGCAACTTGCTAGTCGATAATTTACCTCTTTGTAGAAATTGTTCATACCAGAGCATACTTTTGCGTATCTAATCAACTGAGATATGTAAACTCCGTATACAGGTGACAAAGGTATATTGCTGCATAAGAAAGGGAAGTTGACGATAGAAAAGTTAAAGGCATCACGTTTATCATAGAGCTAGGTTGTTAGATTACCGTTAACTGTTTTTTCAAGTAAAATGTCTAAATATGAAACAGATGTGTCAGACTCTGTGAACTCTTTTATCTCAAGCTCAACAGGATATATCTTATCCACATAAAGGATGGAAGTTACCATTATTAATTGACAGTATGTCGTCAATATATCTAAATGTTGAGTTGAAGGCCACAGTAAGTGTTTTCTTTTCACGCAAACGATATTGCACAAATTCTGCTTCACATGAATACAAAAATAGGTCTGCTAATAACTGGGTGCAATTGGTACCCATGGGAATTCCAATAGATTGTTGGAATACCTGGTCTCCAAAAAATCATAGATATTGTCAATCAGAAACTCAAGCATTTTTTTTTTGATGTCAACTTTAGAGTACTTGTGTGTAAAATCAGAATGCTTTTGAACAAAACAATTTTGCAAATGACTATAACAAGATAAATAAATTTTCGAGTTATTCATTTCACTTAGTAAACATGTCTTTGTTGAAATTTTCATGACTTCCCTTAAAAAGGGTTTGCTTGTATTTTTTATCCTTCAATTTATCTTGACTAAACAAAACGATATTAACAAAATTCTTACCTTGAATAATGCTTAGCAGAAAACAAAGGAACACTAATGCAGCTAATACTTTTCCCATTTTTAGAAAGACCGCTGAGGATAATTTTCAGTTTTATCTGGACCTTTTATTTCATTCTAGATTTTACGCTAACCAATCATTACTGAAATCTAAGTTAAAAAAAAATAATTAAAACGTGAGTTAAATTACTTGTCAGCACCATTAATCATTTATGACATAGATAAAAAGAACAGAAAATATGCAACCAATAAATCAAAATGTCATTTCAGATATGTGCAAAACTTTTCGTGGGGAAAATGCTTAATTTTCGTAATTAAGTCCGCAATGGCAAAAGTGTACAGTAAAATCTTAATATAAACCATTGTTTAGTTAATATACGAAGGGTGATTAAAAAGTTGGAGAACTATCTTTATATCTGCAAAATTACATTTCATATCTCATAAATCTCTTGGAAGTAGAATATATTCATGTACACAGTTAATTAAGATAAATGACTTCCTATCATTTTAATCAAGGATTGGATTGGTCGTTTCAATAAAGGAAGGCAGATGGTTAGAAATGATACTTGTTTTGCTGCAGAAGATTTGGGTTTTGATGGTCGCCATGCTTATTTTTGGAATGGAAATTCTTATCAATCCATTCTATTGCCGAAATTCGACCATTTCTGACAAATGAACTGTTCTTGTTATAAAAATTAACTTACATGGAAAGAAATATAAAACTCAGAAAAATCTTTCAGCTTTTATGACAAAACCCTACGGAGGGGGTCATGTGACCACCTATATCACGTGATTCGCGCATGAGCAGAACGGTGACAGATGTGCTTTGAAATCGGAGAGGACTAATTTAAAATATAATCAACACTAAAACCAAATATTGTTTCTTTTATGGAAGTTTTTCAATTAGTTCGCGAATTTTTTGATCACCCCTCGTACAAAGAATTAAAACAATGTACTTTATATTAAAATATTATAGGCATAAATAAAGCTAATGCTAATTTCATGATAACGTCAAAAATATGAATTTTGAATTTTTATCGCATGTACATAGAAACACGTAATGTTTTTTTTTTTTATTTCGCCACATTGCCAATTGTCTGCAATGCTATTAAGTTTCTTTCCATCATTGATTTAATTTTTAAAGTTAAAAGAAAAAACACAATAATTTACAAGCGTCATCAATATATACATCTCGTATACACAGGCTGCACAGCCGTCCGGCGGCGCTAGATTGATAACAACGTCATTAATAAGTACATTGTTCTCTTTTCATCAAATAACAGTGATTTTCCTATTTTTTAGTGTCCCTAAAATTTTACACATCGTTGAAAAAGCGTATACAACTATTAGAAATCCAAAGACTAAATATATTCCAATGATTTTTAGTTGTTTGAATAAATGTATTGTGTTTGACGTCGTTTCAACCATATTAAACCGTTATTGCATTATTCGGATGGCCGACACCGCTTTTTCTTTCAATTTTTGAAACATACTTCTTTCGGTTTCCGCTTTGAATTCTCAATGTACATTTAGTAAGCGATACTAAAGGTGTCAGAAAATGATGGTTACTTCTTTGTGATGCATTTAGTATTTGTTACGCTTTGACTCATTTTATAAAGAAAATACCGTAAATCTGGAAATTTTTACTGTAGATAAATTTTTAGCAAATTTGCGCATGCATTGCATTCGCAAAAATATTTTTCTTAAAAATAAATCAACATGTGAAATTTTTTTTCTGAGAACTCGTGTCTTTTTTAACTCAGTGAATAGGCGTCGGTAAGCACTGGTCATTTTTAAAAGAAACCTGTTTACACTAGTCTACTATATAACTACAAGTTAAGTTAAAACAAGAAACGGGAAGCAAATACGAGCCCTGAGGTGAGTGGGTCAAGTAACAATAATTTGAGTGATATGAGTAATGATAGTGTAAACAATGTTTCTGGTGGACATAACAAGACTTTTTTAAGTCATATAATATCAGCGGCCAACAATGTTCTGTACGGGTCTCAAAATAATGACACGAGAGACGCTGAGGGTGGAAAACAGCAAGGGGATCGGCCATTCGTTACGTCGACACCAAAATGGCGCCCAACCGAATCGGACACGAGTGTTGAGAAGTTAATGGGCACTGTTCTGGAGACAAACCAAAAATTAGGTTTTGTGTTAAACAAACTAGACGAGTTAAGTAATATCAAAAGCGTCATTGAAAAGCTGACCGTTCAGGTTTCTAACTTGGAAAAAAAAGTCGGGGTACTTGAGTCGACTTCGAACGACCATACGGAATCCTTAGACTTTTTGTCACAGAAAGTCGACGAATTTGGAAAGGAGAAATCTTCTGTAAATTCAGGAGCTGAGCGTGAATTAGCGAGACAAGAAAAGATGATCGAGAGTCTTCACAAAAGCGTTGATGACCTTAGACGTTCACGGGAGGAGTTGCAAGAGAAAGTGTCGGAGCTACAGTGGCGTTCAATGAAAAATAACCTGGTTTTTACAGGACTTGGAAATGAAACACGTGACGAGGATACAGAAGCCAAACTCAGAGATTTTCTCCGCATCGAGTTGAATATCACCCACTACATCGAATTCGGAAGTGTACATCGCTTTGGAAAATACCGTTCTGACGGGAGGAGACCAATAGTGGCGAGATTTATATATGCCCAAGATCGTAACATGGTAAAGGACAAGGGATTTATGTTGAAAAACAAGCCCTACGGCATTCAGGAGCAACTACCAGCTGATATGAGCGAGCGAAGGAGACATCTACTTCCGGTTATGCACCGTCTCCGTGCCGAAGGTAAGCGTGTTAAACTCGTTAGAGACAAACTTATTGTAGACGGCAAGCCTTATATCCCAGACGAGTCTGAGAAACACCCAGAGGAGATGGAATTCAGAACTGACGAGCAACCACCTGACCCAACTGCGAGTGGCAACGCTTAGGGACGCGTTGAGAGTGACCGCAGTGAAATTTCAGTACTTTCTTGGAATATAGCAAGATCTCTATCCGAAAAACTGTCTCATTCTGAATTTGTTTCAATCATTACTAGTTACGACGTTATCTGTCTTTGTGAATGCTGGATTAATCCAGACGATGAATTTCATTTGGTAGGTTACGAACATTTCATTGTTCCCAGAAAAATAAAAGGTGGAGGAATTGTAATTTTTTATAGAAGTTTTTTATGTTCAAGGATAAAATTAGTTAAAAACTTGTTGGATAGTGTAATTTGCTTAAAAGTCGAATGTGAAACCCCAATATTTTTATTTTTTGTTACATTCCTTCCGAAAATAGTTCTTTTTATGAAAAGGTTGATGTTAATTTTTTTCAATTACTAGAGGAATTGTACAGTGAATTTAAAAATGAAGGTCAGGTATATATTTTTGGAGACTTTAATGCTAGAACAGCGGAAGTAGTATAAGGGGTCTGGTTGGGTGGGTCAACTGAGTGCACTTTTTATGCAAATGAGGTCAAAAATGCTGGATTCTGATTGGCTAAGCCGCTGGCTGGGTCAAGGCAGTGCAGATTGGGGGTCTGGGGGATAGCCGGGTCAAGGTAGTGCAGATTGGGGGTCTGGGGGGATAGCCGGGTCAAGGCAGTGCAGAT
>NW_026925538.1:0-26513 GCF_032062105.1 Saccostrea cuccullata | reverse complement strand
AAAGAATAAGCATATTTATTTTATAAGTAGATTAATTTTATCTTTTATATTACAAATGTTCGGTAACAATTATACACATGTTTTCCGGCAATAAAATTTGTGTTATTAAAATATTGATTTAAAACATATACGTATGTGCAGAAAAAATTATTTTAATTATTTATTCATTAATATATTCATTGTTTATTCATATTTAGAACCTAACATTAGAATACAACAGAAAAGTTTCAATGCAAGGAAAAGATCGAAGGCATTCCAAATAAATCGTTCATCTTGCGTTCACCGTTCATTTTGTGCTCGCATTTGCGCTCCGTTTGCGTTCTGCGTTCCCTCACTGTTCCCCGTTCACACATTGTTCACCAAGTTGCGTTCAGCATTCACACATCTTTCATCCACCGTTCGATCTGCGTTCATTCAGCGTACGTTCACCGTTCAGGTGGGAAAGTAGAACGTTTCAGGAACTGTATATACTTAGTTCATTGGCATAATACCCAGGTGCAAAGGAAAAGACTTTCAAAGAATTAATGTATTTTCACTTATAATCAAAAATTTGGTTTAAAGGGGGGGGGGCCCTTTTAAACCAAATGACAAAACCCATGACCCGGGGCCACAAAATTTGCAATTTTGGAAGAAGCACTCTTGCTCATCATAAACCTGTACATACAGTACCCGCATCGTTATTCTTTACAATTCTATCGTGTTCTATCGTGCGTGTATCCTTCGTTCGTGCGTGTATCCTATCGTATCGTGCGTGTATCCTATCGTATCCTATCGTATCGTGTTTTCCGTTTATCAGGTTTTGCGTTTTCTATCGTGTTTTCCGTTTATCGTGTTTTGCTTTTATCGTGTAGATCGTTTATCAGGTTCTATCGTGTATCGTGTTTTGCGTTTATCGTGTATATTCGGAAAACCTCGTTATTTTCTATGTAAAGAAACTACTGAGCTATTCCGAGTTTCTTCGTTTTGTTAATAAAAATAAGATTAATTAAACCCAAAAAAGAGAAAATAAAGATTTATCCCGTTCTTTTTCATCAATATAAGAAATATTAAAGCGTAGAAGGAAAAAATAATTAATCGCGTAATTCATGAATGAATAAATTGATTTATTAATAAATAATTAATTAAATAAATAAAATAATTATATCATGGTTAAGCGAGAGTAATTGTAAAATTTAAACAGTAACTCTTTTCGGAAATGAAATTATAAGTAGATCGATCAACTGGTCTATTTCTTTAAAAAATAATCTATCGAATTGTATGATTTATTTTGTCAAAATTAAATACTATTAATATGTTTTTCTAAATAATCGGATTTAACGGAGAAATATTTTGGTAAGCTGCGATGTTCGCGTAGACAAAAAGCAAATAGATAAATAATAAGCAGGATATTGTAATGTATCTTTTTTCAGGCAATATTCTTTTTTTTCCTTGTTTATCGTCTGATAACGTTAAAATATGACCTGTATGTATCCACAATTATTTAAAGTCTTGATGTTACAAATATAACATAACATAAGACAATGATCCAGATGATTTTAAGAACGATTTTGGCCGTATACGTTCAAATTTTAATTTTTTTTAAAGCTAATTATAAATTCCTTGACATATGTCTAAATTAATAAAAGAAATCAAAATTATAAAATATTATCAATGAAATATTCTACCCAATTTATCACACCATGGCTGTTACTATAAAATAGAAGATTTTCATTAATTTTATCTGGCATTAGATCGATAACATAAAAATAATATATACATGTACAGGGGAAAACATGAAGTGTTTTAACAGCTTCCCTTTTTCGGCGTGGAAATAAACTCAAAATATAATCCATCAGGATCCAAAAATCAAAATAACTCGAAGACCTTTCCTTACAAAAAAACTGACACGTATGTGTAGCTCTTAATTAGCACACTGTCTTCCTGTGTGGTCAACCGCCCCCCCCCCCTTCTCCCCGAACTGACACCTCGGCCCGTGTGTGTGTGATCACCGTCAACATACCTGTACTGATTTCTCACCTGGGGTCAATTAGTAACCTCGAATACTACCTGGTTCTAATGAAACGCATCTACATGTACTTATTTTCGGGATTTTGTTCCTAACTTGTTTGAACAATTTTATCAAAGATTAAATACAAAATACATTAAATAATTGTATGATTTATGGATTAAAAATCATCTTGAATGTTAAAAAAAAATTCAAATGAATCAATTTAATGAAATGAAGCCCCTAAACTCACTCCGTTGATTCTTTTTCATTTCGTACAATGTTTCAATTATGTTTATGTACATGTAAATAAGTCTTTTAATAAACAAAAAAAATAGACTGCACTTATGGTAGTGCACTTTCGGGTCATCGGGTTTTCTACGTAAAACGGACAAAATTAATTCTAGGAAACAATTTCATTGAAACGAGTTTAATAGTTCTAACATTCTAAACTATGAAAATTAGCTCACAATATTTTTTAACGGTATCTTACTATAAAAATAAAACAAAAGGAGTCGTCTGATCCGCCGTGAACATGCAAGACTTATTAATACACCGAATCAATTTATAGTATTGATCGATTTTATTCAATACGTAAGTAATTTTATTTAAGAATTCAATATTATATTTGCCTATTTGGTTAGATCTTGTATATCTAATTTTAAATTGGTTGCGGACTTTCAAAATACCACCCTTCGAATATGCCTAATATGAGATTACCGGGTAAGTGTAAAATGATTTTTAAGGGTTTAATAATTCATTTGCTGAATTAAACCTATTTTTCGTTATTATTAGAAACAGTACACAAAGAGTTTAATAGCAATGATTTATAATTATTTAGTCGGAAAAGTCGCATTTCACTCTTTTAATATTTGTTGATTAATTTTTCTGTTTTTTATTGTAAAGAAGAATGTATTTAACCATTCACTGTTTGTTAATAAATACGAGGTTTTAAGTATCTGTAATGTAAAATGTTTACATGTACATAAGTCAGAGCTTAGCATAAACGTACATGTGCAGTTGTAGCAGATTCATATTCTCATGACACAGTTTACGTGCATTAATGCAGATCGCCATTATTTTAATAATTATTTAGATCTCTATTCAGAAAATTTAATTTTCTTCAACTGTTTCGTTCTTGATAGATCTATCATGTTAAATTTATTAATTTTGTTAAAGCCGTTTTCTTTAAACCTTTCTTTCGGCCAGTCTTCTACTTGTATTATTTTCTAAGATATTAATATTTAATTGCGATTTTTGGATACATTGCAATTGTAAGCTTTTGACATTAAATACAAATATTAAATTTATTGCGTAAATTTCTTCAGTGAAATAAATTGGTACTTGTAGATAAATTTTTAGAAAAAAAATTTTCATAAATAATAAATCTGTTTATAGAGTTTCAAAATTCACATTCTTGAGAAGAAATAAAAAAAAAACATTTTCCCCTTTTATAAAAATCCATTTAATAACTGTCAATTTTTCATATATATAAATAAACAACTTTTGTAAAATTAATACAGAGATCTCAGGTTCTTTTTATAATAAGTAAATGTACTTTATAGTTTAGATTTGAACTTGGGGAATTTAAAATTTAAAAAATAATTTAATTGAAATAATCTTTAATCTTTAAATTTAATTCAAAATAATCTTTTCGTTTTGTCAAAAAACGTTCCGCATTTTGAAACAGTTCTATCAGGTTTTGCGTTTATCCTATCGTGAAGATCGTTTATCAGGTCTATCGTGTTTTGCGTTTTCGTGTTTTGCGTGTATCGTGTTTTGCGTTTTCGTGTTTTGCGTTTATCCTATCGTGCGTGTATCCTGTCCTATCGTGCGTGTATCCTTCGTTCGTGCGTGTATCCTATCGTATCGTGCGTGTATCCTATCGTATCGTGTATCCTGTAAAGAATAACGATGCGGGTCTGTAGTTTTTTAAAAAAACCCAGAAGCAAGGAAGAAGTTTTTAAAGATTTAATGCATTTTCACTATACAATCAATCAGCCCCGCCCAAAGACAAGAACCCCTGAGGCCATAAAAATTTACAATTTTGGAAGAGGTATTCTTGCTCATCATACCTTAGTGTTCTTAATTATTAGTTTATTTAATACCCAGGAGCAAAGGAATTTCAAAGAATTACTGTTTTTCCACTATATAATAAAAGACCCAACCTTAAGCCAGAGTCACCCGAACCCCTACCCTGGGGCCATATAATTCACAATTACAGAAGAGCCAATTTCTTGCTCATCATAACTTTGTACTTAGTTAGTTTATTTAATGCCCATGAGCAAAAAATTTTCAAGAAGGATATGGAGATAACAAACTGTATTCAATATCAAAGTCCATAAAACAATACAAAATAGACGCAGAGCAAACACAGACATCCAAAACATCAGAGGTGGGATCTGGTGCCATGGAGGAGTGAGCATCCCCTGCTGACCAGTCACAAACCCCCCCCTCCCCGGGAAAGTTTGAAAATATATATGCCAAATCCTGCATTCTGGGTGTTTTTTGGGGAAAAAATTATATGTCACTCTATGATTGTACCTAAGACATTTTTACTGTTCGAAAAATTCTATATTTATATCATTTAGGGTAGTTTGAATCACCTTTAAAGTTTACATTTTGACATACAAAAATAATAATTAAAATGATAAAACATGTTTGAAAATAGATTTAATAATTATAAGATACATTGTGTGTAATTGATAATTATTTTTGTTGCTCTTAGTGAGTATTTGCCGTAGGCCTGAGTATCACAAGCTATCTAACGATACAATACATATCACGATATGGTCTTGCAATACAACATGTATCATGATACAAAGTCAACTGTTCAATTTAATGATATCTTTAATTATTCTTGCTTGTTAACCTCCGCAGTTAAAGAAAAAAAAAAAACTATCTTGAGACCCATAATTAAAGTTATTTAGAGGTGGGCATATAGTTTTAGCATTATATTTTTTCATTGTAACCTTGTTTTCAATCATTTTGTAACAAATTTTCACAGTTTTGATGAAGGATTTTCAAATAAGACAATGAACATTAACTTGTACCATATCACGATACATACATAACGATATGATATGCGTATCGTGAGACCTTGCGATCAATACGTATCGATGTATTGCTGTTTTTTACAGTACCCACATCGTTATTCTTTACAGGATACATGATACGATAGGATACATGCACGATACGATAGGATATATGCACATACGACAGGATACACGCACGATAGGATAAATGCAAAACACGATAAACACAATGAACTAAACCTAATAAACGATCTTCACAATAGGATAACGCAAACCTAGATAGGTTGTTTCAAAATGCGGAACGTTTCTTGACAAGACGAAAAAATTATTTTGTTTGATTATACTGCAATATTTTTAATTTAAATACTTGCAAAGCTTTAAATTTAAATTATAAAATATATTCATAGTATTTAAAAAAAACAACATGAGATCACTCTGGTAATTTTACAAAAGTTTCTTTCTTTCTTTATTTTTCGACAATGTTTTAATGGATTATAATGAAATGCAGACTATTTTTTATTTCAACTCAAGAGTGGAGAGTTCTGATTATTATTGTAAATGTCGAAATTCCAATCTTAAAGTTGAACTATGAATTGTTTAATTATGATATTTGAACATACTAATGGTTGCACAAAATCCCATAGATTTGTGCTGTTTCTCACTGGTATATTATTATATATTTATGAAACACTATAAATAAATTTATTTTATTATTATAATACATTTTACCTAATAAATTTATTTACAAGTACTAAGTTATTTCACAGAAGAAATTTACACAGTAAATTAAATATTTGTATTTAATGTCTAAAGCTTACAATCTGCGGTGAATCCAAAAATCGCAATTAAATATTAAAATCTTAGGAAACAATTGCATGTACAAGACAGGCCAAAAGAAAGGGTCAAAGAAAGCACTTAAAACCTCGTATTAATTCACAAACATTGAAGGATAAAATACTTTTTATTTCTTTACAATACAAAACACAAAAAACTTCTATTAGAAGCCTCAAACTCTATTGAATTCACAAGACCCAAAATGCATCAGCTTACAAAGTTTGATAATATTTAGCCAGTTAAAACTGAAGATATTATAATATAATTATAAAATACCATAAGTAGGTCACAGTGACCTACCTTTTGATTGAAATTTTCTGAGGACTCAAGATACATTAATTGACAAAGCTGATGATTCTAATGAAATAAGTACCTGAGATATTAAAAGTAGGTCACCATGACCTACTTTTTTGGTCAACATTCTCTGAAAACCCAAGATGCATCATCTGACAAAGTTTGACGATTCTAAGCCAGTTAGTACCAGAGATAATTAAATATAGCCATCAAATGTCAAAAGTAGGTCACGGTGACCTACTTTTTGGTAGACATTTCAAAAACCCATAATGCCTAAATTGACAAAATTTGATGATTCTAAGGCAATAAGTACCTGAGATATTCAAAATTAGGTCCTCTCTTAATTAATTAACTACTGCAATATGTATACATACTGTATATTAAATGTGAAGTTAGGCCTACACTGTCTTCGATCACTTTATTTTATCTAGAATGAAAGTTTTTTTTTTCCAAGATTCCTTGATATGTACATAAATATTGTTTCTCCTTTTCTTGGTTCAATCAGAGACATGTGTTTGGTTTAATTTGTTCCTGCTGGCCCTGATAACAATATAGTTCTCTATCGGAAGCCACTTTTTGGTAGACATTCTCCGAAAACCCAAGATGCATCAACTGACAAAGTTTGATGATTTCAGGTCAACAACACCGAGTTAATTGTTATAGTCACAAAATGTCAAAAGTAGGTCATCATGATACTTTTTGGCATTGTTTACGTAAGATGCATCAACTTGGGTTTGATGATTCTAAGCCAATAAGTACCGGAGATACTTAAATAAAGCCATAAAATGTCAAAAGTAGGTCACTGGGACCTACTTTTAGGGTTCTCGGCAAACCAAATATGCATGGACTCACAAAGTTTGATGACCCGCCAATAAATACCTAAAAAAATATAGCGGGTAAAATGGGTTGAAAAATAGGGTGTGACCTACATTTTAGTCGACATTTTCAAGACCCAAGATGCATCTACTGACCAAGTTTGATGATCATAGGTCTGAAGGTAATCAAATTATGCATTTTAAACAAATTGAAAACAAAAGTCGGCAAAATTCAAAAAGTAGGTCACAGTGACCTACTTTTTCATAAATATGTTTTAAGGTCCCAAGATTAGTGAAGCAACATGAAAATTTGTATGTGTATAAAATTTGATCAGAATATCTTGAATAGTGATGCAGCTGAATTGCTTACATTAGTATGTATCAGCATATGAAGTTTCACACTAATTTCATTAAAGTACCTAATATCTATCTGCTTATGACCTTTGACACTAATTTAGGAAAAGTGAGGTCAATGTTAAAGCAAAGGTCAAGGTCAAAAATGTTGACGCAGTTGCATATCTCTCATCAATATGTATCAACATAGGAAGTTAGAAATATCAATAAATGATGTCTTTAATTAAAGACTGACTTGTACACAAGTTGATAAAAGTGAGGTCAAGGTCAAATAAAAGTCAAGATCAAAACTGACGATGCAGTTAAATTGCTTACATCAGTATATATAAGCATATGAAGTTTGACACTGCTTTAGGAAAAGTGAGGTCAAGGTCAAAGGAAAGGTCAAGGTCAAAAATGTTGATGCAGTTGCATATCTCTCATCAGTATGTATCAACATATGAAGTTTGATTAAAATATCTAGAAATGGTGTCTTTATTAAAACATAGGTAATCAAAGATTATGAAGCTCACCTCGACGAATGTTATCCGTGTAAGTTAAATGCAAATCTCACATCATATTTTCTTAATATTTAGTTTTTATCCCAACAACAATATTCTTGAAAGTTGTATTTAACCCCTTACATGGCATATACACATTTCTACACATGTAGCGTGAAAAACATGTACAGTGTGAACAAATATTCATAACTTTGTAATACTGTGGATATCAAGAACTTCAAATTCATTGGGATTGATCTGTTCCCAAAACTTTAACCCGGTCTCTTGTTTGGAAAATATAGGTCAGATCCAGCATCCGAAGCAAGTCTGGTAGTGTCCATCCCTAGATGCATCATCCATGCAAGTTTGGTTCAGGTAGGGCTTATAGTTAGTAGGGAATAAAAATGTAGGTCAGATCCAGCATCCGAAGCATGTCTGGTAGTGTCCATCTCTAGATGCATCATCCATGCAAGTTTGGTTCAGGCAGGGATTAAAGTTACTTGGGAATGAAAATATAGGTCAGATCCAGCATCAGAAGCAAGTCTGGTAGTGTCCATCCCTAGATGCATCATCCATGCAAGTTTGGTTCAGGTAAGGCTTATAGTTACTTGAGAATGAAAATGTAGGTCAGATCCAGCATCAGAAGCAAATCTGGTAGTGTCAATCTCTAGATGCATCATCCATGCAAGTTTGGTCCAAGTAGGGCTTAGAGTTCCTTAGGAATGAAAATGTAGGTCAGATCCAGCATCCAGCATCCGAAGCCTTAGGAATGGACCTGCTCCAAAAACTTTAAACTGGTCAATCATCTGAAAAATGTAGGTCAGATCCTGAGCATCCTATAAACAAGTCTGGTAGTGTCAATCCCTAGATGCATCATCCATGCAAATTTGGTTTGGGTAGGGCTTATAGTTCCTTGGAAATGGACCTGCTCCAAAAACTTTAACCTGGTCACTCATCTGGAAAATGTAGGTCAGATCCAGCATCAGAAGCAAGTCTGGTAGTGTCCATCCTCAGATGCATCATCCATGCAAGTTTGGTCCAAGTAGGGCTTATAGTTCCTTAGGAATAAACCTATTCCAAAAACTTTAACCTGGTCACTCATCTGGAAAATGTAGGTCAGATCCAGCATCCAAAGTAAGTTTGGTAGTGTTCATCCCTAGATGCATCATTCGTGCAAGTTTGTATCAACATGTGAAGTTTGATAACACCATCTTGAATTGTATGTTTAATACTGAGCTAAACACTAATTTAAGAAAAGTGAGGTCAAGGTCAAAGGAAAGGTCAAGGTCTAAAAATGTTGATGCAGTTGCATAGCTCTCATCAATATCAATCAGCATATGAAGTTTGATGAAAATATCTTGGATTATCCAAGATATTTCAAAGAAACTGAGTTTCTTTGAAACTTAGCTTTGAACAGAGCTAAAACGCAAAGTGTGAAGGAAGGACGGACGGAAGGACAGAAGGACGTAAGGATGGAAGACAGACATGACAAACACTATATGCCCCGGCCACATTCATGGCGGGGCATAAAAACTGAGCATATACAGACAAAATTAAAATTGGTGTTAAAGTTAAATGGATCAATGTCTTATGTTTTATCATTTTTGTAATATTAATATTTTAAATAATTGTGCAGATCAGAGGCAAAAGTACATCAATATTATCAGACGATTAATCAAGAAAAAATGAATAATTTTTACGAAAAAAATCATACAATTCAATAAATTAAAAAAAAGGGATCAATTATTTCATTTCCGAAAGATATTTTAAATTTTGATAATAACTCTCTGCTTGACCATGAAATAATTATTTTCTTTATTTATTTTATCATTAATAAATTTATTTATTTATCAATTATATTATTTATTTATTCCTTTCCTGAAAAACTAAGGGATAAAACTTTCTTTCTCTTTAAAGTAATCTTAAAGTAATCTTATTTTAGTTGACAAAACGAAAAGAAACTCAGAATACCTCGGTAGTTTCTTCCTAAAGTAACGATTAAAAGGGTTTCCGAAGATACACGATAGACGCAAAACACAATAGAACCTGATAAACGATCTACACAATAAACGCAAAACACAATAAATGGAAAACATGATAGAAACTTGAATCTACACTACCTGAGGATGCTTCCGTATAACTATGACCAATCACGGTATTCCTTTCTGAGAAGATTTTTAAAGATTTTTCCTACATACTCCTATCTTAAACTTTGATACCCCACTGTGGCCCCACCCTATGCCCGGGGATAATGATTTGAACAAACTTGAATCTATGTTACCAAAGGATGCTTCCACATGAGTTTCATCTTTCCTGGCCCTGTGGTTCTTGAGAAGATTTTAAAATATTTTTCCTATATACTGTAGATTCCTTATTTTTCATGAGTACTTATTATTGCGAATGGGCTCTTCAAGGTCAAATCGCGAGAATAAAAATTCGCAAATGGACAGTTGGTCAAGAGATTTAACATAGATTTCAGCACCATAAAAATAAAGGCGAGTAATCTTATTTCACGTGTGGTGCTTTGCATGCAATCACATGATAAATGAATTCCACGCATATATTTAGGAATCTACAGTACTGTCAACCAACATATTCATTATATTTTCATCACCGTAATTTTCGGATTATAGGTCGGTACTTTTTTTCTCAGAGCCGCTGAGGTCGACCAATATACGATTTCGACCTTTCTAAGGCTCAAGTTTACGAAAAATGCCCCAAAATCAATAAAATTTACGTCAATTTCAAAGCAAATCTGTGCCACTTTCATAACTTTTTTCATTATTTTACGCAGAAAAATTAATGCCCAGGTAAACAATAAAATATTTATTCTATAGCTTTCTTACAAAATAAATTCCATTACATATCCGTTGATGACAAAGGAAAAAACTGTGCTTCATCAAAAAAAAATAATTCCTCAGCGTGTTATCCATTGCCATCATGCGGTAGCCATCTTGTGAAGTTAGGAAGTCGCTACCGTTTACTAAAAGTAAAACCCCAACCGTATCAAAATTTAAAATACGGAAAAATATTCAAGGTTTTACCATTTATTAGTAGATAAATTGAAATAGTATTAATTTTATTTATTGTGACAGTCTTATATTTATTTAAGTGTAAAATGAGTGAAATAAATTGTTGCCAGTCAATTCTTAAATTTAATTACCAAATAAACCGATAGTCATTACTATATATTTTTTTATTTTATTTAATTATAATACCGGTCAAACGAATTAGCGCTATACAAAGATTGGCTTCTAACAGAATTTTAATTGTCTCACAGATAAAAGGATTTACACTGTGTGTACACACAAAGGTTTTAACACCTATGTTGGTTTAATACCCGCAGGGCATGATTAGCAAATCCACGTGCCGTTATAGGGTATTAGTGTTACACATCATTGAACAAACAAAGCCATGAAATTCATAATGACGGTCAAATTGTGAATGTACCGGTACTCTCAATTAAATATATAATTAAACTTATAGCGTGGTAATATTATTTCAATTCTTTACTGTTGCTTTATATATACATTCAATGGTCGTTTGCGGGTTTTAGCAAATCCCTGAAGAACAAAACTGAAAATGGCGGACATCGAAGCGATTGTCGTCCACCGGTAAATAATGTCTGAATAAAATATATTAGGAATGTGTCCAAGTTGTTCTGAAATCAGACTGATTATTCTTTGTTCTCGGGTATTTCCCGAATTATAGCTGTAAAATAAGAACGTATTTATGTGTTATTTATGCCTCTGGTTTAACAACAGTATGAAACTACGGAGGCATTGAACAGGCAAGTTGGAGAAAAATAAGTAGTAACACAATTCAACGAAGTTTTAACTACATTTTTTTAAAAACTTTATTTAAATGCTGTACTCATTAAAATACCTGTTTGTTTTCTTGATACGTTCATGTCACGGAAT
Organism: Saccostrea cuccullata; assembly: GCF_032062105.1. NCBI lineage: Eukaryota > Metazoa > Mollusca > Bivalvia > Ostreida > Ostreidae > Saccostrea > Saccostrea cuccullata. The sequence continues at coordinate 14,798 of NW_026925538.1, read as the reverse complement.
AACCCCGGTAATTCTAGAGGTTTACCTGTTCTGATACGTTGTATCTGCGTAAGAATCTTTAGAAAACGGGAAACAAAGCCTCGTCCTATATAGTAAGTTCGTCCTATCTTAGAATTTTTCAAAAATTAAGGCTGAAAATGAGCCTTTCGACCTATATACCCCATCGACCTATGACCCGAAAATTACGTAAATTTGCTTCAAGGTTCTTAGAAGTTCTCAGAAAGGTCTTGCGCCATAAAAGTATTTCAAAATTACAAATTAAAATCAGAAGTCTCTGTCAAGATTGAAGCTCTACTGGTTTGTACTAATAGCAAAGGAAGAGAAAAGTACTTAAGCAGTTGGGAATTGAAACTTTACAACAGCAGTTAATAGATTAATGATCCTTGCATGCCACATTATATTATAATCAGACTAAAACTGTATTTGGAGTAGCAATTTGAGAGTATTCAACAGAAATTTCTATTTTTAGTAACCATGCAAGGCAATAATGTTCATCGAAGTCAAAAACTGATAAAGAGAATTGTGTACCTTAGTGTAGTCTACTTGTGTGCCAAGTTATATTGAAATCAGACCAAAACTGTAGGACTGGAGTAGCATTTTAAAAGAATTTCCCAGAAATTTATATTTTAAGCGACAATGCCAACACTGTTCATCGAAATAAAAAACTTATACATAGAATCATGTATCTTAGTGTAGTCTACTTGTGTGCCAAGTTATATTGAAATCAAACCAGAACTGTAGGAGACGTAGCATTTTGGAAAGAATTTCACAGAAATTTCTATTTTTGTAACCATGGTAACACGGTTTATCAAAATCAAAAACTGATATCGAGAATTATATACCTTAGTGTAGTCTACTTGTGTGCCAAGTTATATTGAAATCGGACCAAAACTGTAGGAGGAGTAGGATTTTGAAAGAATTTCACCGAAATTTCTATTTTGTAACAACGCCAACACCATTCATCGAAATCAAAAACCGATATATAGTATTATGTACCTTTATGTAGTCTACTTGTGTGCCAAGTTATACTGAAATCAGATCAAAACTGTAGGAGGTGTAGCATTTTGAAAGAATTCCTCAGAAATTCTTATTTTTAAAAATAATGCCAACACCGTTTATCAAAATCAAAAACCAATACTGTATACAGGGTTATTTTCGCTCCGTCTTATTTTCGCCCTTTCACACTTGCAAACAATTTTGTCCCATTTTAAATTCGCCAAATCATGATTTTGTTTAAGAAATTATACTGTATTCTTTGAATTCGCCCCGTTTTAAATTCGCCCAAATGAGAATAAAACGGGGGAAAAAATTTCCCAGTATACAGTAAACAGAATTATGTACCTTAGTGTAGTCTACTTGTGTGCCAAGTTGTATTGAAATCAGACCAAAACTGTAGGAGGAGTAGCATGTTGAAAGAATTTCACCGAAATTTCTATTTTTAGTAACAACACCAACACCGTTCATCGAAATCAAAAATAGATATACAGAATTATGTATCTTAGTGTAGTCTATCTGTGTGCCAAGTTATATTGAAATCAGACCAAAACCGTAGGAGTAGCATTTTGAAAAATTGTTTACAGACAGACAGACAACTGGATGCTGGACGCATTACTATCGCATAAGCTCTTCTGGTCTCTGACCAGTAGAGCTAAAAATTGAGACTCATTTTAACAGGTCAAGACCACTAAATTTTCTGAAGTCAGCATAAATTTGTATGTTAATTAGCTATCTGTCTACTTTACCCACTATGGAATGAGTCACAATGCATTATGGACTGCGTACTACAGTTGAAAATAAAGGGCAAATTGAATTGTTCTTTAGAAACTCATTTTCAATTTTTTTTATAGATTTATTAAAGAAATATTAAAAATGATGTATGATCTTTTATTTTATGCTGAACTTCACATTAACAAAATTTGCTTTGCGACTTAAACCATTGTTCAAAGAGACCTAGGTGCTATCGTGTTGATAAAGCATTGAAATTTTTTTTTCATGCAATATACATGTAAATATACGATATACGTGTAAATAGTTTTAGACAGCAGTAAAAGCTGGTGCACAATTATTATTTAACCACTCGATATTATCAACATGTTTTATGTACACACTGTACATGCAAATGTCAAAGCATATGTACAATATTTGAAGCAACTATAAATAATCTAAAACAACTCCAATATTAAATGTGAGCACGGAGCAGTGTCTTTGGAATAGAATCTTTCAATTTTGTTCTTATAAAGTGAAAAAGAAGCGCTACGGATTTTCAGTGTATCTCAACGTCGATAGAAATTCACGCTTTACATACTCCTGTTTTGATTATATAATTTGCTTCTGTAGACATGTGTTTGTAGAAGAATCCCAAGCCCCTCTGTGTCTCTGAGACATTAATTGCTTAATATTCAGCTTCGGTAAAATCATGGATAAATCTTCTTGATTCTGCGTAAATGTTCAACCATTTATTGATGTTGAAATCTAACAAATCTTTAACATTTTGTAAAAAAAAAAAAAAAGAATAGCTGAACTACAATGATCACCTCTGGTAATATACACAGCTGTTGTCAATGCTTTTATCTAGTCATGATCATACATGCCAACTTTTGAAAATTCTCATGGGGGATTTTGCGCGTGACGACATTTTTCATAGCTTTAAATTTGTGACATTTTGTCGTGAAATTAAATGATTATGACATAATCCTTTTTTTTAATTTATAATATAATTAATATCACTTACTAATACTACTAAAGGATAAAAATAACACAAAAATAAGGTTTTTCTTTCCAAATTGGAAATATTTTTGCTCAAATAGGTGCCTCTCTCCCTAAAGAAGGGATAATTAGTTACATATGTAAACTTTTTTTACCAGCTAGGACACATAATTTGGTAAAAAATTGAAAATTGTACAACTTTTGATACTGTAAAGTACTGTTTCTGGGAACATTTATGAGATTTTTATATTTTAATTAATTAGAAATTCTAATCAGATTTTAAATTTAAAGAAATTTTGAGAAATTGCAATGCATTTATTTTTTATTCAAAGAAATAAATCATCGGTTTTGAAGAATTAAATCATCAATTTTCTAACATAAAGATACCACCTATCCCAAAGAAATTTATTTTTTTACAGTCTTGAACTTTGGCAGGCTTGATGGTGCTATGTGGGTATTTCTTAGTGACATATGCATAAAATATTATATTTACTTTTGGGAGAAGGGAGGGAAAAGAAATTCTAATTGACGTAGACTTTATTGTTTCATCAGTATTTTTTTCATGATATTATTTTAACTGGCAAACTTTACAATATTTTTTCATTATAGGTAGATAAAGTCAGCAGCTATGCTTTGTAGTTTTCTACTTTCGTTTTCAAATAACGATCTCCTTGGATTCCGATTTTATGGTTTGGTTATTATTTAGTTGTCTTTAATTTATGTTTTCAATAAAATGACAAACAATTATCCCTTTAATCTATGTGTTTCACCTTGCATACCCCTTAAAACTGAAAAGATAATCCCCTAATTAATTGCCCCATGCTATAAGCTACCTACACCTGGACGACTCCGTGCGTTCAAGCGTGAAGTGATTTCCTGTGGCTAATTAACCATGTTAACACCTAAATAAACAATGAAACTTATCTGTGTGCATTGAATAAACAAGTCTGATATTGTTATCCCAATTGACAAAATTCAGCGGTATAGGGAAACTTATAAAATCGGAAATTTTGGGTGAATTTTTACAAATCGGGAAATTAGGTCAATTTTTCTCTCCCGATCGGGAAGGCGGGATAAAAGGGTAAAATCAGGAGAATCCCGCCTAAATCGGGAAAGTTGGCATGTATGCATGATGAAATTTTAGAAAGAAATTCCAGGAACTTTTGGATCAACCCACATATCAAAATGAGCTTAATATTTAAAGTATAGATGTTGTAAATGCATGCGGGGGCTGGGTTGTTGTTGGAGGGGGGGGGGGGATAATTTTATTGAACAGTGTATTTTTGCAGTTTGAAAGACAAATGCAACAAATCTAGAAAAAAAACTATTCATTTGTACTGGCAGGTGTAAATAGGTTTATTGACAATTATGATTCCATACTGTTCCATATAGCAAAACTTTTAAAGAATTCAAAGGGACCTGTATATGAAATTACTTCGCTAATATCCGTAATTCGTTATAATTGTATAAGAAATTCATTAAATTCATTAAATTTATATAGCTCGAGATCCAAGATGACTTCGCTATATCTGTAAATTCGCAATATCTGTGTTCGTACTAAATGAGTTTTGCTGTATGAATCATGTGCATTGCAGACAAGCAAAAACAAAATTTTCTCTCTTTTTCTTTCTCTCCAATAATAAAATGGATGTTTCTGCATGTCCATATTTATACAATGATCAACATACAAAGTAAACATCACATCCCATTCCTGCCCCTCCTTGCTAGACACATGCAAACACATGCACTTCTAATTTGGTAACCGATGTACATATGCTGAACATGCATATCAAAAGCTTTGAATGGACATATGGTCAATCTTTGGTAATCACCAGAAGTCTCTGTCGAGACTGAAGCTCTACTGGTTTGTACTTATAGCAAAGGAAGAGAAAAGTACTTAAGCAGTTGGGAATTGAAACTTCACAACAGCAATAAATAGAAATGATCCTTGATAAAGTCTCTTAATTTTCTTAGTGTAGTCTACTTGTGTGCCAAGTTATATTGAAATCAGTCCAAAACTGTAGGAGGAGAAGCATTTTGAAACAATTTTACAGAAATTTCTATTTTTAGTAACCACGACAACACCGTTCATGGAAATCAAAAACCAATAAACAGAATTATGTATCTTAGTGTAGTCTACTTGTGTGCTAAGTTATATTGAAATCAGACCGAAACTGTAGTAGGAGTAGCATTTTGAAACAATTTCACAGAAATTTCTATTTTTAGTAACCACGGCAACACCGTTTATCGAAATCAATATCCAATATACAGAATTATGTATCTTAGTGTAGTCTACTTGTTTGCCAAGTTATATTGAAATCAGACCAAAACTGTAGAGGAGTACCATTTTGAAAGAAATTTCACAGAAATTTCTATTTTTAGTTACCATGGCAAGACCGTTTATCGAAATCCAAAACCGATAAAGAGAATTATGTATCTTAGTGTAGTCTACTTGTGTGCCAAGTTATATTGAAATCAGACCAAAACTGTAGGAGGAGTAGCATTTTGAAAATTGTTTACAGACAGATGGACAGACAGACAGAGGGATAGACAGACGGATGCCAGACGCATTACTATCGCATAAGCTCTTCTGGTCTCTGACCAGTAGAGCTAAAAAATGTTATTGGTTAGAAATTTATTGAGACTGATTTATTTAAAAAAATGTCAATCAAAATTAAATGAATGTTTTATTACATGTAATTAAGTACAATGCATTAGATAAAAGTCAGAGTTAAAAAAAAAACAAGAGGCCCACGGGCCAGCATCGCTGCACCTGAGCACTGTGGCCAGCATAAAAGCAGAAATTAGTTTATTATTGAAGAGTTTAAACCCAAAAAAGAGTCCCAACCATTCCTTAAAGGGGAGAGGGTATGATTTGAACAAACTTAAATCTACAATACCTGAGGATGCTTCCAAATAAATTTGACCAATCATGGCTTTGTTATTCTTGAGAAGAAGATTTTTATAGAATTTTCCTATATATTTTTATGTAGAACTTTGGTCAGCCATTGTGGCCCCACCCCAACCCCCGGGGGTCATGATTTGAACAAACTTGAATCTACACTACCTGAGGATGCTTCCATATAAATATGATCAATTAAGGCTTTGTTATTCTTGAGAAGAAGATTTTTAAAGAATTTTCCTATATATTTCTATGTAAAACTTTGGTCAGCCATTGTGGCCCTGCCCTACCCCCGGGGGTCATGATTTGAACAAACTTGAATCTACACTACCTGAGGATGCTTCCATACAAATATAATCAATCATGGCTTTGTTATTCTTGAGATGATGATTTTTAAAGAATTTTCTTTTATATCTCTATGTAAAACTTTGGTCGGCCATTGTGGCCCCACCCCAACCCCAAGGGTCATGATTTGAATAAACTTAAATCTACACTACCTGAGGATGATTCCACATGAGTTTCATCTTTCCTGGCCCAGTGGTTCTTGAGAAGAAGATTTTTTAAAAATGCCATTAACTTTTCACTAATTCATTATTATCTCCCCTTGGAAGAGGGTATGGCCCTTCATTTGAACAAACTTGAATCCCCTTCACCTAAGGATACTTTGTTGCAAGTTTGGTTGAAATTGGCCCAGTAGTTCTTGAGAAGAAGATGAAAATGTGAAAAGTTTACAGACAGACGGACACCATTGTGGCCCCGCCCTACCCCCAGGGGTCATGATTTGAACAAATTTGAATCTACACTACCTGAGGATGCTTCCATATAAATATGATCAATTATGGCTTTGCTATTCTTGAGAAGAAGATTTTTAAAGAATTTTCCTATATATTTCTATGTAATACTTTGGTTGGTCATTGTGGCCCCGCCCTATCCCCGGGGTCATGATTTGAACAAATTTGAATCTATACTACCTGAGGATGCTTCCACATGAGTTTCATCTTTCCTGGCCAAGTGGTTCTGGAGAAGAAGATTTTTAAAGGATACCATTAATTTTTCATTAATTCATAATTATCTCCCCTTGAAAGAGGGCTTGGCCCTTCATTTGAAGAAACTTGAATCCGCATTACCCAAGGATGCTTTGTGGCGAGTTTCGTTAAAATTGGCCCAGTGGTTCTTGAGAAGAAGTCAAAAATGTGAAAAGTTTACAGACAGACGGACTACAGACAAAATGTGATCAGAAAAGCTCACTTGAGCTTTCAGCTCAGGTGAGCTAAAAATGTATCCCAACATGTGGCATGCCTTAGGAAGATTGTGTTAAAATTTAAAGCATCTGCGATGAGTAGTTGCTGGCTGAGAACACTGCGACGAAAATTTGTGACAGACGGACAGACAGCTACACAGATGGACAGACACACAAGGGTAAAACAGTACATACCCTGCTCTCCTTTGAAGCGGGGGTAGAAAGAAACATTTAGATTTAGTTATGTCTGTATAAGCCATAAATTTGGTCTCATTGTCATAATTCTCAATATTTTGAAATTAGTGGTTCCAACATTGGTAACATGTATATATTTTGATTAATTTATTGTTTGTGCTAAATGCATTCAAAATTTTTTTTTATATTTGTTTTAGATCATACTGTTTTATTACATATTACATTGTCTTCAATGTCTGTATAAGCCATAAATTTGGTCTCATTGTCATAATTCTCAATATTTTGAAATTAGTGGTTCCAACATTGGTAACATGTACAGACCCTAAACCGTGCTACTACACCACTTGAACGGTATGGTTCGGTACGCTTTGTGCACGGAACGGTACGCTTTGTGAACAGAACGGTTCGTTTTGAGAACGGTACGGTAAGCTTTGTGCACGGAACGGTTCGCTTTGTGCACGGAACGGTACACTTTGTGGATGGTACGTTTCGTTTCTTGCACGGAACGGTTCGTTTTGTGAACGGTACGCTTTGAGAAACGGTATGCAAATGAAGTGGGCGGAGCTGTTAGCTTTAATTCTTGATTGGCTGCTAAAAATTTATTCATTTTAAATGACTTTTGACGTACTTAATGCATGTATATAATTATATTTCAGTTATTAAGAAATCAATTTCTCGGTTTCATTTTAACATTTTACACTACAGCGGTGATGGAGGAAAAATGAAAAAAAAAAAATGAAAGGAAGAAAAACGTCGTCCCACCAATGTCTTTGGCATTATGTATAGATATGTATTAATATATATGGAATTCGTAAATATTTCCGTATTTAATTTTTACGTATGCTGACCCTTCATTTGAAAAAGGAAAAAAAAAAGTTAAATGAAATATTTTTCGCTATAAAATAAAGTTGTAACATAATTAAAAGGAATTAATTTATACCGGGTATATACTTGTTCTATACATATAACGCTATGCTCATATAAAAACTATTTTTAATTGATTGATCTATAGAAATAAATATGACTATTCCTGCTTCATTTTATTCCTAGTAATTAGATATGTAAATTGTTTTTTTTTAATTGTAGATCTATCGCTGAAACGTTTGCCTCAGAAGAGAAATATCAGTAAATAAATAAATACAAAAATCAGCAGCAGACACACGAAATTAATACAATAACTTCCGAGCTCTTTCTCGTCGCAAAAAACATTCTTTTCACAGACAAGTATTTATGTTTTTAATAATCCTTTCAGTGTATTAAGTAATTATCTTTAGAAGTTTTTCTTTATCTTATTAAGTTATTCTATTCTTGTAAAGTCTGTAAAAACAATGTCGTGAGAGAGAAAGAGAGAGAGAGAGAGAGAGAGAGAGAGAGGATAGAGAGAGATGCAAACCCTTAATACATGTACATTATCTGTAAAAAAAAACAAAACTTGTATTTATTCTCATTCTTCATTTTATTTACATCGCCAAAGTCACAATTAATCAGTCTATGATGCTATTTAATCAACCCATTTACAACTATTGTGCAATGAATAATCCGTTCTCTGTACATGCATGCTGCACACATGAAATCCTCGTGCATCACCTGTCAATCAAAATGGCATGACGCTAGGTGACCCTGAAAGTCTGTTTACGCAGGAAGAATTTCTCCTGTGAACTGAAACATTCTTTTGGTCAGTTCATACTTCACACCTGTCTAAAAAAAAATATTGGGTCACAACCGGAGAGACGGGGGGGGGGGGGGGCTGTGTTTAACACACCTTTCGAATTATTTAGTTCTGACCACATCAAGTGTATTAAATCACTCAACAGACATCCAGCAAACTCATCTTCCAGGTTTCACCACAACACTGATTACAAATTTACTTCCTAAATTATCCCTTTTCAGACAAAAATAAATAAGCATGTATCCCTGAATTCTAATTTTCTTTTTTTACAAAAGCACAATTTAAAGCCACATAAATTCGCATAAGTATCGCCTTCTAGAGGGGGGGGGGGTAACAAACATAATATGGCTTGAAAGAGGATTGATATATTTTTTTTATTTCATTTTATTTAGTAAATAATTTTTTTTTCAGACACTAATAAAAATGTTTCCTGTAGATTATGATTTTTTATTTATAACAACGTACCATTTTGCAGACTTTTAAAGAACTTATAACCAGCTAATTCGTATTGCTTTCTAGAAAGGGGATGGGTGTACAGTGTAACAAACCTTATAATATCTTCATTTTTTCGCAAACTGTTTTTTTCCCTCATTTTTCATAAGATGTATTTCAGAATGAAGTAATATTTATACTGCAGTTTGCACATTTTATTTGCAAGAAATTCGGCTGGCGATTTTTGTATGCAGCGTGAAAGTTGGTCACAGTTTTATTAGTAAGATTATTATCTCTGTCTGTTCAGTAGAATTCTTCATGACCACATGTAATATTTTAAGCCATATTTTACATGATTACAGATTTTCAGTGCAAGTACAACTGCTCCAATGATTCGCCTAATAGTAAGAATCTTAACAGAATTAATGTGAGAGTCTAATACGGATCTTTTTAATATTTGACAGTTTATATATGTTTTAAAATTCTTGAAAGTTTCATCAAATTTCATTCAGTGGTATGAGAGGAGTTGCGGATAAGAGATGGGTACCCCAAAGCGTAACAGACGGACGGACAGACAGACAGACGGACGGACGGACGGACCGACGTACAGACGGACGGAATTAACGATTACTATATACCCTCCCCCGCTTTTCAAGCGGGGGGATATGTCCTACATGTACATATGAATGCATACTTACAACAAAAACGATCTTGTATCCGATAAGATTTAAATTAATAATTCAAATGAGCAGAATTAAAATCAAAAGTAGAGACAACCAGGGAATTAATTCATGAAAGCGTGTTCTATCTTAGTGGTATTATAGTCTATTGAACTTTTTTTTATGTCAAATACAATTATAGGATTATGAAACATGAATTAATGTACATGTGCACATTTAAGGCGGTTTTTTCCCCAGACACGAGCACAATTATATTGAATTTTGGGGCATCTTATAATATTAGTTTAAATATCTGTAAAGTTAAATTACGAATATTTAAATACAGCTAATATTTCAAAAGGAAATTGATTTAATTTGCTAAAACTTATAGTATGAAAACGAAAGACTTCAAAGATGCCGACATTGTTCGAGGTCCACAGTGCCCCGTACGTCTTTTGCGGGAAAAACTCGTGGCCTGTACTGTACCTTTGACCACAAACACAACCGGTTGATTTAATTTATAGCAAATAAGGAATCGTCTCACACTCTGTCTAGTTGTTTTGCAGTTGTAGTTTGCTTCGAGTAGTTTCCTTATTTTTACAGTTGAAGATCCAGACGCATGATACTTGATAATGGTGTTTCGAACAGGCAGACAGAGCCTCCGTCCTCCTTTCACAGGCGCCGTAGCGAGAAATAAACCAAAATGACTTATTTGGTCATTATACGATTCAAAAATAATTGGGGGTGTGGTTTGCATAATTAACCAAAGAACGGTACGCTTTGTTTCTTGCACGGAACGGTACGCTTTGTGGACGGTACGGTATGCTTTGTGCACGGAACGGTTCGCTTTGTGGACGGTATGGTACGCTTTCTGCACGGAACGGTACGGTTTGTTTCTGAGGTGTAGTAGCACGGTTTAGGGTCTGTATATATTTTGATTAATTTATTGTTTGTGCTAAATGCATTCAAAAATTTTTTTATATTTGTTTTAGATCATACTGTTTTATTACATATTACATTGTCTTCAATGCAAAAATAAAATAATGCATGTTACATTTCGATGCAAATTGCAATAATCCAAAAATTAGGTTATTAGATTTTGCATTATTACATTTTGTGCTGATCTTGATGCAAAATGTAATAATGCAAAATGTAATAATCCCACTTTATTACATTTCACATTGTTGTTACATTTTGCACTGTAACAGTGCTGTCTAATCCATCTAAACTTGTCTAATATTTTTTAAATTCAAATGTTTGAAAGATTTTTCCTACATACTCCATGTATATCTTTGATCTTCCATTGTGGACCCACCTACCCCTGTGGTCATTGATTTGAACAAATTTGAATCTACAACACCTGAGGATGCTTCCACATAGATATGGCCAATCATAGGTTTGCTGTTCTTGAGAAAATGATTTTTGAAGATTTTTCCAGTATTCCTATGAACCAGTAAAATTGATTGTCCATTGTGGCCCTGGGCCACCCCACCCCCTACCCCTGGGGGGTCATGATTTGGACAAACTTGTATCTACAAAGGACCTTTTCTGGCTACTAATTTTGTCTCCATAGCACCTAAAAATTCTCTGTAAGTCGCCATACTGGCAACCAGTTGAAATTAAGTCGGAGATCATCAAATTCCGAAACTATACATTATTTCTATTTTTTTTTGAATTGTTATGATTGCAAAAGACCCCCTCCCCTTCCTGGGACTAAATGACCCAATGATTTCGTCAATTTAGATTGGTATTAAAGAAAAATTTACCTGGCAACTAAAAATTTGCATTCAATGGTTACTGTTTTTTTTATCAGGAGCCAGCCAGCTGGCACCTTAATTTTGGAGGTCAAGTTTGATTGAAATTGGCCCAGTAGTTCTAAAGAAGAAGATGAAATTGTGAAAAGTTTAAGACAACGCCAATGACAATAACGACAATGGATAAATTTTGATCAGAAAAGCTCCCTTGGGCCTTTGGCTCAAATGAGCAGGTTTTGTCAAAGGTAATACACATTTGTAATTTAAATGTAAGCCCTATCTTTTCTCTTGAAAAGTTATGTCCAATTTAAAGTTATGTTAAAATTCTTAAAAAGTAGGTCAAACTTAAAGGTCAAGGGGTAAAAATTCATGGTAAGTTTGAAAAGGTCTTGTCACAGGTAATGTACATAGGAAATATGAAAGCCTTATCAATTCTCATTCAAAAGTTATAACCATGGTTAAAATTTTTGCGACAGACATAAAACCATTGTTTATTGTAGTGTTGTCACGATGATCGATTTATAATCGATGATCGGTTGGAAAGGCTGTCGATTTTAGACAATCGATTGGAGATTTTAACAATCGATTAATCGGTATATTTCAGCACATATCTTTTTACAGTTTTCTCACTTTTATTTCAAAAACAGGCTCTTGTTATCAAATTATATATCTTTCAAGAGTTGTCCTTTACTATTTTAAACTACATGTACTTAAAATCTGTTTAAAATAAATCATAAGATAATGATGTTTGTATTTCTAAACTGAAGAAACTAAACTACTTGTATAAATGAAATATATTAGTTTTCAGTATTTGGGGAAATTCACGGACACCTGTCATTTCATACGGAACTCAAGGATTTGCAATATTAAATGTCTTATAACAGCTTAAAAAATTAATTCCATATACATAATGTACATTTTAGATGATCATGTAAAACCTGATCTGTCAAAGCTTACTTTTCCCAGGCCAAGTAATTCCTAATCATGCAAAAATCTGTATTACTGAAATTGTTAATCAAACTGCATATATACTGTTTTTAGCATTTCAATTTTTACAATGCACCTTTACTTACAGTATTTAAAAATAAAATTCTAAATTTTATGAAATCTAATGCCTATTTAATGCAAAGGGTTACCGATTCGATTATTGGCCGATGATCAGTTGGTTAGGGTCAACCGATGCTACCGATTAATCGATTCTGATTTTCAACCGATTTGACAACACTGGTTTATTGTATTAAATGAGATTCAATATCCCCTTGCATTCGCAAAAGTAGAGGACTATAAAGTTTCTAATTTTTTGTTTTCACCCTGGGGCGAATGGTGGATGTTCTAGGGTAAAACACCCTTGGCTTGATGACCCTGGAATTCTATATCTATTTTACTATGATGAGAAATCACCTTTGGCTATATGATCCTGGCTTTATACATTATACAGATTTTTAGATCACTGCTGTTGAAAAATATCTTTGGTACATGTATATTGAAATTTGAATGAAATATACTTCCTTAGCTTCACTTGTATACAATAGATATAAAGGCTCTTGATGAAATATAATTGTTTTAAAATTGACAGATTGAATACCTGATATTTTCATATTCACAGTGTTGACTGGACTGACAGAACTCCATGATATGTTAAAACCGTTTTTCTCTGGAAGTTGATCTACATACACAATTGGACGACTGAGGGCTGCAAATATATATACAACATACGTTACACAGAATACCGACTTTGCATGCATAAATACAAACTAAGATGAAAGAAAAAGTGAGCAAGCTCACATACCCCACACTCCCAAAACTCAAAGTGCTGAGAATCCCCGAAAAATAAAGGAATCTGAGAATTTCCCTGTAATATGCACATCTACACATTGTGTCCTAAATATCTGCAAAATTTGATGAAATTCTGTGCAGCAGTTTATGAGGAGTTGCATTGACAAACTGTTCATCGCTATATTCAAGATATCCCCAAAAATCTAAGTTGAAAAGTGCCAAAATACCCCCCAAAAATAAAGGAATCTGAGAATTTCCAGGTAATATGCACATCTAAACATTGTGTCCTAAATATCTGCAAAGTTTGATGAAATTCTGTGCAGTGGTTTAAAAGGAGTTGTGCTGACAAACTGCTCATCTCTATATTTAAGGTATGGCCAAAAATCTAAGTTGAAAAGTGCCAAAATTCCCGGGAAAAATTAAGGAATTGGAATTTCCTGGTAATATGCACATCTACACACTGTGTCCTAAATATCTCCAAAGTTTGACGAAATTCTGTGCAGCGGTTTATGAGGAGTTGCAATGACAAAAAAAAGGACTGACTGACTGACACTCTGACGGACAGGTCAAAAACATTATACCTCATGCACCCTGTTGCATGGGGTATAATGATACTCTTACTCCTGCAAATGATCAAAAGCAAGTGTTGTGAACTAGTATATTCAGATGACCAGGTTCCATTGATTCTGATTTGTCGGTTACTAAGTCACAGGTACTTGGGTACGGGGCACCCCCCACCCGAGGTTCCTTTCGCATCCGAGTACATATGCGAAACTTTGCAGAAAGAACAAGTATACCTTGGTAACTAATATGCAAGAGAAAAATTAACTGTACAAAAGTGCGGCCACGTTCGTTTTTAAGAAAAACTGTAGTTGAAAATACTTCATTTTTTTATAGATGTGACTTTTCCTCCTCATTAAAATCTATACTTTAAAGAAATTAAATGTTGAAGTCTGAATCTGAATGAATGTTATGAAAACCACATAAACTTCTTCTTCGTAAAATTTATCAGGGGACATTGCATGGAAATCAATGACACAAAACATTAAAAACATGACGTCACAATGAGCCGGCATATGTTGAATAACCAAGTTCTTCAGTCTTGCATAATTATAACATAATAATATGATAAATTTTCAATCAATATATGCAGTGAAAAACAGTCAAACGACATAAGTTTACATTTATACATGTACCTCTTATTAAAACGAGCGTCTCCTTCATATTGGACGTGATATTGACTTTATGTTCAAGAAAAGATTTTTTTAACGTTTTATTGAAAATTATCATGCAGCTTTTCTAAAGTATGATTTAGATTATATATTTATCATGCTGAATGTTGACATCAGTGCTTTCAAGACAGGTTTAAATTAAAAATTCAATTCAAAGGCGGATCCAGGGGCCCTTCGTCGAGCCCCCCCCAAAACCACCGTTTGATTTTGAAAAAAATTAAGCATGTAATTAA
>NW_026925537.1:247500-264181 GCF_032062105.1 Saccostrea cuccullata | reverse complement strand
GGCCCTAATCTTTCAGAATTGTGAATTTCAAGGCCCCAGGGTCAGGGGGGGGGGGCTCTACTTATATACTGGAAATGAATTAATTGTTTGAAATCTGGTCCTTTGTATTTATAAAACATTTATTTACTTTTTGATAGGCAATTTTAAGGGTGCCTTTTAAAAATTTGTGCAACCTAGGGTCAGGGGTTCATGTCAGAATGTTAGGGGCACTACTGATTATTGATGAATATTACTGATTAGTTGGAGTGCATTTTTGTTCCCCTACCCTGCATATGGGTATTCAGTAACCAAGCTAAGCGACTGCTAAGTTTATTGTTATGATAATCAATGGTGCTCTTTCAAAATTGTGAATGCCATATAGCATCTGGCTCAAAACATGTTATTGAATCAAATTTAATACACTGTAACTGGAAAGTTGTTGCATAATGCTCAGGTGACCTATAAGGCCCGTGGGCCTCTTGTTTAGCTCACCTGAGCCGAAGGCTCAAGTGAGCTTTTCTGATCACATTTTGTCCGGCGTCCATCTGTCCGTCTGTCTAGCTGTCCGTCTGTCTGTAAACTTTTCACATTTTCGACTTCTTCTCAAGAACCGCTGGGTCAATTTCAACCAAACTTGCCACAAAGTATCCTTGGGTAAAGGGGATTCAAGTTTGTTCAAATGAAGGGCCACGCCCTCATTCAAGGGGAGATAATTAGGAATTAATGAAAATTTGGTGGCATGTTTTAAAAATCTTCTTCTCAAGAACCACTGTGCCAGGAAAGATGAAACTTATAGGGAAACATCCTCAGGTAGTGTAGATTCAAATTTGTTCAAATCATGACCCCCAGGGGTAGGGCGGGGCCAAAATGGCTGACCAAAGTTTTACATAGAAATATATAGGAAATTTCTTTAAAAATCTTCTCCCAGGGTTCGACACTAACGCTAGCCCGCTGGCCCGGGACAACTGAATATTGAGGTCGGGCTACCAAACATGTCTTTAAACTTGCCCTGCAGGGCTACAGTAAATTTTACCAATTACTCACTAAGAGCAAGAAAAATAATTATAATTTACATACAATATACCTGATAATTGTTAAATTTATTTTCAAATATGTTTTATCAGCATAACTATAATTTTTTAAGTCAAAAATGTAAACTTTAAAGGTGATTCAAAATCTCTAAATGATATAAATATAGAATTTTTCAAACAGCAAAAATGTCTCAGGTACAATCATAGAGTGACATATAATTTACACCCAAAATTCATCCAGAATGCAGGATTTCGCATCTCTATTTTCAAAATTTTCCGGGGGAGGCCCCCCGTACCCCCACCAGCAGGAGAGGGAAACCCCCCCCCGCACCTACCCCCCCCCCCCTCGTCGCTTCGCAACTCGGCCAGCAGCCAAAGGCTGCTGGACAACTAATACATGAACAGGGCTAGTAGAAATTAGAAATTACTAGCCCTGCTGACAACTATGGTTATAAAGTTAGTGTCGATCCCTGTTCTCCTCAAGAACAACAAAGCCAAAATTGATCATATTTATATGGAAGCATCCTCAGGTAGTGTAGATTCAAGTTTGTTCAAATCATGATCCCCAGGGTAGGACTGAGGGCCAAAATGGCCGACCAAAGTTTTACATAGAAATATATATGAAAATTCTTTAAAAATCTTCTTCTCAAGAATAGCAAAGCCATAATTGATCATATTTATATGGAAGCATCCTCAGGTAGTGTAGATTCAAGTTTGTTCAAATCATGACCCCCAGGGGTAGGGCGGGGCCAAAATGGCCGACCAAAGTTTTACATAGAAATGTATAGGAAAATTCTTTAAAAATCTTCTTCTCAAGAATAGCAAAGCCATGATTGGTCTTGGGACTACTTTTGGATGTAAGCTTTTCAAGTATACCCTGGTAAACCAATTCTGCTTTTTCCTAGCCACAGTGCTCAGGTGCGCGATGTGGCCCCTGGGCCTCTTGTTGTTTAAATTACTGAGAGAAGGGAAAAGAGTGGGTTTTAATCTGAGGGTTTACTCGTCAGGTTGTTGATGACCAAGACATTCTAACAAAATCTAACTAAATAGAAGTAATTCATTCCATCATTTTATTTTGATAGTTATGTCTGAGGAGGAATTCCTTTCTGTGGAACCCCTGGAGGAAATCCCCTTACCAACCCTAGCCTCCATTTCAGCAGGTGTGGAGTCATTTCCTGGTCTGGACGATTCTGTGGACATTGTGACTAGCATGGGTACTCTTCAACTCCATGACCTCTCACCTGTACTTAACACTTGACCTGTTATATTTGCATATTGAATCCAGTGAGAATCACATGACTGAGTTTATTTTTTATAACAGATTTAGGATTTTATAGACTGTTTATGCATGTTTCCTAACAGAACTTCTCATAAAGTTGAGAGATCTGTAAAGTTGTTCAAGAAATTAAAATAGCAAGGGTTAGTATGTGCTGCTGAATATGAAAAACATAAGTATATCTTTTCATTTTCAAACAAGATTTTCTGAACAATTAACTTATTAATTTTGGTGATACTGCTTTCATGTTTCAATCACATCAATTTGAACTTCCAAACCAGTTTCACATGTCACTTTTTAAGTACATTTTTACTGCATTTCATTCATTGTCCAATTCACAGGCAACTCAAGATTTTACGTGTTATTTTTGATTTTACATTTCATTATTGTGTCATACTTGTACAAATGTTTTTACATGGAATAAAGTTTCGAATAATTTTTTATTCATCTTATTTTGAATATTTTTATTCCCATAGTAATTTGAAAGATCAAATAATCTTTCTGCTCAAATTTTGGAGATGTGCAACTGTGTGTAAACTTCTTTCATTTTCAAATTCTTCTCAATCTTCAGGAGCAGAAAATTTCAATTGATTGGGGCACAAAATTTTAGATGTAAATGGATTTTTTAAATGTTTATATATTTTGATTTAAACATCCCACATGTAAAAAAAAAAATATTGATTGCTGCAAAGCTTCTAATATCCTTATTTTATCCCCTCTTTTAACTCCGTAAGCCGGATTAAGTCATCAGTAAGCCTGATCAAGTCATCAAAATTAAGATTCTTTGATCCACTCCACCTAACTTGATCGCCACATACGTAGTGATCTAGTGGTGCGGATCAAATGATATACATTTAATTTTAATTAGATTTTTCAACTAGGAACTTCTGTGTAGAACCTTGTTAGAACCACTGTACATGTGCTAAAAAATAACGAGTTGCAGGCAGGACTGGTCATTTATAAGCAGGA
The DNA here is from genome assembly GCF_032062105.1 of Saccostrea cuccullata. NCBI lineage: Eukaryota > Metazoa > Mollusca > Bivalvia > Ostreida > Ostreidae > Saccostrea > Saccostrea cuccullata. Next base: position 260,926 of record NW_026925537.1, on the reverse strand, counting down.
TAAAAGAAGGTAATATGTTATAGATTACACGTGAAAACACGGAATTGTGTCATCGTTTGGACTTACAACCTTGTATGTGTGCCAAGGATTAAAACAAGGTAAACATGTCCGACTGGGTGATTAATATTTATGTACACCAGTACAGTCAAGCTACTGATTATCCGAATTGTAGTTATCATGCCTGTACTCGATATTTAATTTCAAAAAATATTCTGGTCTTTGACTGCCATGCATAAAATAATTGTATAATACTAGAAAAAGGGTTTATATGTATAAAGTGCATAAGGATATGGCAAGTGTCGATTATCATGTTATTGGTAGAACTATTTACTTAATATCCTTTAAGGACAGACGAGACGTTCCTTAATAATAGATAATTTTTTCTAAGAGTTTGTCAATGAAGTGTTGCTACTTAAGCATGTTTACTCACAAAAAATTGAGGTATCTTACCAGGCATTTCTGCAAGATACCAGGGGTAGTTTTCCTTATATAATCCTTTGGGGAAGAAAAATAATTTTCCAATTTCAAATGTTTAAGTGTTTGGATTTTTTAAAAACGTTTAGAAACTGGTTTAGAAATCAGAATGTTATTAAAATTTTGAATATTTTTCATACATTACGAAGATATACAAAACAGATTTTGAGGAACGTCTCGTCTGACCTTAAATAACAACCAAACTAAAACAGGCCTGTAGATTGCAATTTATTCAGTTTTTTTTTCAGGGGGAGGATGGGATTCACCTCTGATTTCAATATATACATGTACATGTATGTTGGCACATAACTAGAGTTACTAGACTATGCTAAGATACATAGTTCAGTTGAATCTTTTTGATTTCGATGAAAGGGATTGCCGTGGTAAAAAAAAAAATCTGTAAAATTCCTTTAAAAGGCTATTCCTCCCACAGTTTTAGTCTTATTGCAATCTATATCCACACTTTTTGATATAAGTGGTTCTTTTCTCCATGTTTGCATAAAAAATATATTTTTGGTTAACAAACACATGGAGCAAAGACCCACGTGTACTTTAAAAATACACGTTAATGACAAAATATCACATTTTTTCGAGAAATATTTGTCCCTCAAGTCAATGATCATATCACAACCATGACTTAAATGCCGCATCCTCTGGAAAAAATCCTGTATATCATGCAGATTTAAATGTAGCTGCAGACCTGTAGCGTTATGGTTTTTTATAGGCCCTATTTGTCTTTGACCATAACGCTACAGATCCCGTAATGCAAAAAAGGTGCAATTTACGGCGCAATATTTTTGCGCACTTTTGGGGAGAATTTCTCCACTTTCTAGCATTGGTCAATCAACTACCTTTCACTCCCTAATTCTAGGCACATTATTTAACTAACCTGTATGTTTAATTATTTTACCCATCTCCCAACCCTTTATAGTCGTCTCTACAAGTGATAAACTATTGTTTTAGATTGCTGAAAATTCAATTCAAGCGAGTATATTGCCTGTAGAGACAACTATAAATTGTAGGGATTAGGGAGGTGGATAAAATATTCACATTGCATGGCTACAAAGTGTGTCTAGAATTAAAGAGTGAAAGGTAGTTGATTGACCAATGCTAGAAAGTGGAGAAATTCTCCCCAAAAGTGCGCAAAAAATAATGCGCCGTAAATTGCACCTTTTTTGCATTACGGGATCTGTAGCGTTATGGTCAAAGACAAATAGGGCCTATAAAAAACCATAACGCTACAGGTCTGCAGCTAATTTAAATGAAGAGCAAAAAAGAGTAATATTATTATACATGTACAGTGTATGATATGATTTTTTTTCAACTCAAGATATGATCCAACATGTCAGACGAAAATCGAACCGTGTTGAATCCTGGTGAGAAAGTTCAACCGGAAATAGATAAGGAGGAAGCCCGTCGCCTGGTGTACCGTCTTTACGGGCTCTCGGTCATCAGAGTGGAAGAACTGAACAGCTATGACGACAAAAACTTCCACCTCCACGTAGACTCGTCCACTTCCGGTGACGTCAAACTGCCAGAAGAGGGATATGTTCTAAAAATCCTCAACTCTCTCGATTCCAGATTTCCAGAAGCGATTGGTATGAAATACGGCAATGTCTTATTTTATCGATAGACTTTGCAAAACGTCCTTTTATTATATAGATAATAGTGTATATATAATCACCACAGGTACTTAAATTGTGGAGAGCCCCCTTCCCATACCCCCGAATATACATAAGGGTTAACGGATATTTTCATATGCTTCTTTCATAAATTATATTATTTTAACACAAATTTTCAATTGTATTCCATATAAAGGAAAAAAAAACACGTGGGTTTAACGTTTCATGAAAAAAGTATCCCCAGAAAGACATGTAGTTGAATGTTAGTGAATAAATTAAAATTCCTGTCATGCAAAATTTGGTAAAAATAAAATAAAGGCAAGTCATAATTAACCTCTTTCAAAGAGTATATGAATCTTGCAGATGCTCAGAATCGTCTAATTTTACACGTGGCTAATAATGGAATCCGAACGTCATGTCCAGTTCCCAATCTGTGCAACGAATTGTGGTCTTCGGAACAACTAGACAGTTCAGGTAATGTATGGCCTTCAAGCGATTTCAATTTCATACCTTTGAGCCAATAGTTTAATATTCTTTGGAAAGCAATAAAATCGTTTTGAGCTCTTCTGTCTTTCACAAACTGTACGGGCTATATAACTTTGAAATTATTCATTGTTCATGGCAATTGGAATGAATTCAAACTTTACATATAGTGTGGGTGTGTGTAGTCCATAGACATGTTATGATCTTTATTCCAATCACTAAGGATACTTTTTCCATACTTTTTTATTGTATAATGAATTTATCATTGAAAGGTTTTCCACCTTTTTATCTCTGACTTATGTTTGACATGTGGAAATCATTTTTTAAACAGATTCAAAGTACATCGTTCGTTTGTTTACCTTCGTTCCGGGTCAAGTATTTGTTGGCATCAGATACACTGCATCACTAGTTCACAGTGTCGGTAAATTGGCGGGAAAATTAGATGCAGCGTGTTTGGTGTGTATTCTCATTTAGTCTACATTTTACATTAACTTACATAAATGTAATGTCATTCAATTCATATGGAAACTATATGAGAAAGCGATTGCTAAAAAAATAATTTTAATAATATATACTTTATCATCATCATTTAAAAAAATTGAAACTTGCAATTGGAAACAGTTGGGGAAAAATTATCGGGAATGTACAACTTTTTACAGGAATATGATGACAAAGCCTTTACTGATCATAAAAGGATTTGGAGTTTGACAGAAGTTCCAAAGCTTACCAAGTTCCTAACTTGCTTAAAGGAGGAGGAGAAGCGACAGTCGGTATTGTCCGTAATAAAACAGTTCAACGATTCAGTTGTTTCCAGTTACAGTAAACTCAAAACAGGTATTGTCTACAGGGTAATTTTCACCTAGCTCCTGTTCATTGTAGAATCTCACACCGGTAAACAATTTTCCCCGATTTTAAATCATCAAGATATAGTTGTTAAAGGATTTAATTCTTTCTGTTCTAAATCACCCATTTATGACGAAGATGAAAGGAGCGAAAATAATGTAGAGAGCGAAATTTTAAATGTTATCTGTATTACATGTATAATGACCCCCCCCCCCCCTGGAAATGGACCAAAAATGGATTCAAATTCTCATAAAGAAAATAGCCCTGAGTGCCGAGTATAGGTCCACACTGTAACTTGAAGTCTATATGAGTGAGAAAAAAAAAAATCTTGATTGGGACTTTAAACAATATACCATTCTTTAGTTAGCGCTTTTTATCGATAAAGCTTCGATTACCTTTCATTTTCTTTGAAAGCGTCTTTTGGAGGGAATGGGGTTTTTATACTCAGTAGAGTTTATTTCACTGTGAAGCTAGGAACTTTTCTTTATACATAGGCGATATTTTGCTGAAAAGGGTTTGATTCCTTAAAAGGAGTGATGAGTTTCCTTAATTGTGGAATATTATTACAAGGCCGTAACTACCATTGAGGCAAGTGAGGCAAATGCCTCACTAAATTTTGAGAGTTTTCTGAAAAGTGAAAACGTTTTACGATCTATCTACGAATAATGAGTGCCTTCATGCTAAATTAATATTTTAACTTTTGTTTCAATTTCTGTAAATGCTTCATCTCAATAGGTGCCCCATTTTCGTTAAGAACGCATGTAAAAAATATAAATCAAATTGTTTGTTTGTTTAATATCCCTTCTAAAAATTTTTCATTCATATTGAGACAGCAGTACTTGCCAGTGGAGGCTGCAAGTTTTTAATCCGTACTTTCAGGGTCACGGAAGATAGTTCTTTTTGTGTACCATTTATATTTTATAGGACCTCATTTTTTACAGTCTCATCTGAAGGATCGGTCTCTATATCCTGCAGTGGGATTCGAACCCGCGATACGCTCTATCTACTGTGCCATCCGGGCGACAATTCAAAATGTAAAACCTTTCTAAGATTAAATCTTTTATTTTCTAACACCAAGGTTTCAGAATACCCTCCCTGTGGAGGAAACCCCCATCACTGGCCATCACGTACTACCCTTGCCCCGTCTGGGACTAGGAATGCCCAGTACCCTTGCCTCACTAAAATTTTGGGCCTAGTTACGGCCTTGTATTATGCAAGCGAAAGAGCATCCTCACAATGTCAAGGGTTCGTGATTTCTCGAACTTCACACGTTACACGTTGTGTGGAGTTCGAGGATGGCGACAGAGAAATTTCCAATATTTAACAACTATAGTTCTTTTCATTTTTGTGCATCTTAAAATAGAATAATTCTTTACAGGAGTTATTCATGGCGATTTGAGTGACCACAATATTCTTATTACCCCGTCCACGTCATCAGCAGACGACTACGAGGTTGCTGGCTTTCTGGACTTTGGCGATGCTACAGTTGCATATTATGTGTTTGAAATCGCCATACTGATGTGCTACATCTTGCTTGGTGCTGGTGAAGAGGATGATCCATTCGAGTTAGCGGGCCACGCACTTGCAGGTTACCTGTCCGAATTTCCTCTCCCCGCAATGGACTTATCAGTTCTAAAAATATGTATTTCGGCGCGAATGGTCCAATCTCTTGTGATGGGGGCATATACTGCTTCAGTTCAACCCGGCAATACTGATTATGTGTTGAATACACAAAACAAAGGATGGATGCTTCTACATGAGTTTAATGCCAAATCTGATTCAGGAGTGTTCGATTTGTGGGAAAGAATTCTGCTTGAGTATGGCTTAAAATTTGGTTTCAGATGATGTTAATGTCTACTGAGAGTATTCAAGGTGCTTTTCCCGGTTTCTTGCTTTATTTGGAAGGACAGATCAACAGTATAAGCCTATAAATAAAATTAAGGCTTTCCAGAATCATGCAAGTGATTGTACATGTACTGTGTTTGCGCTTAGAAAAATGAAATAAATCTTTATATTTTTGTGTTCAAAATGTTTCAATACAAATGCAATCAAATAAAAATATTATGCAACTCGTATTCTCACGGAATAAGAAGAAGTACTAAAAGATCACATAGAGTCCCCCCTTCCCCTTCCCTGGAAACTGGCTTTGGAGCAGGATGTATGTCGTTATAGATTTCCGTCAAATCCAAACCTAACAAAATGCTAACTGCAATTAAATTAATGAGGGGGCGAGGCATTGTCGTATTCTATTTTTTCCCTACTGTTGCTCTTGCAGTAGATAATCATTACCCCCACCCACCTATCAAAAAAGAGGAAGATTTTAAAAAGTCTAGTCGCGTGTATTCAAATTTTAAAAAATTGAAATGGTAACTAGTTCCACTGACTGAATAATAATAAAAAAAATATGCATTTGGATTTTTTTAAAATCTTTTTTTCCCTCAGTAACTGCTCAAACAATAAAACATGTACTCACTAGTATTTTTCTTTGCATCTGGTCAAACTGGTTTCTGAAAAGAAGATAATTTATGAACAGTGCGAGTGTAAGCGGATGAACTTGTAATTTTAGCAATGGAAGCAAAATGGCGCTATTTCATTTTAGATAGTTTTTTTTTAAATCAAAGTAAGTATGCATATTTATCGGTGTGTAAATGTGTCTCCAAGTTTCTTCATTTTAATTATCCAAAATAAATAGATGCTGTTGCCATGGAATTAAAAATTGGGTCAATATTTCTTTATTTTTGTAAGACACTTAGGAGATCTATATGAAAAACGGAGATAAAGAACAGTATTCAGGCTCATAGTTCATTGAAACAAAGCAAATCAGACGCAAAGCAAACTAGGAACCAACATTAGAGGTGGGTGGGATCGGGTGCCATTGAGGAGTGAGCATCCTTGTCAAGATCAAAGAAAAAAATCCTGAAAATCCACAGACAGTTAAACATGTGTGTAAATAATGGATTAACAATTAGTATGAAAGACGATAGAAGCATATGAATTAATGACAGGTTTAATTTGCTGACAAGTTCATTTTATACACACTTACTACGGTTTGTAAACGTCAACTTACAGTGTTTGACTTTCTGTGTGCTTTAATTAAAGTTCTCTCTTTCTCTCTCATTCAATATATGTAAAACCAATACTACGTGATTTTTTTAATAGAATTTCTTCACGCATACTTTGCCTAGTAATGGACCCCATAAGGCATTATTTTGGTGAGGAAGCTTCTTGGAATACAGTATCGATACAATTAATATTTGTTCGGGTTCGACATGCAAAAAATATTCCCGCAATTTCTGCTGTTGATGTGCTTGTTGGTTGAATGGTTTTGGTAAATAATTTTGTTATAACCTCTCTGGCTACTGTTGCTGAACTGATTTTATAATAGACATAATATTTAAACTTCATTTATTACGTACAATATTCTCTCTTTGATTTTAGTAAAGCTGAAAAATTATCAATCTTTGTAGAACGGGTTGTCCCTCTTTTGATGTTATCGCACTAAAAGAATTTAAAACCTTTATTAGCACATGACATTTGAAAACTGAGATTGTATTGTTAAAAAAGGCCTGGTGATAAGTAAAGTATACAGATGTCAAATCAAGTGAACTGATTCGATTTTGGGGCAGAAGAGGTTTAAAACCCCATTTTCTCTATGTACGAGGGGTGATCAAAAAGTTCGCGAACTATCGTCTCGTATCCTATTTTCGACCGTATTGTATTTTCGACCTATTTTTCCCAATCTGCTTCCCGTGCAGATACCGCACGGTAGAACATTATTTTCGGTTGCTACACTAGGAAAAATACCTTTAAAGCACAATTGTAGTGAAAATACTCAAAATAATTAATTAAACGGAATTCCCTCTATGGTTTTAGTCCGATGTCAGGATTTTTAGGCCATCCTTAAAAAATTGTTTGTTTGGAATTGCCGCCTGGAGGGTTTCAGACACAGGAGGGAGGGAGGGAAATTATTTTTTTTTTTAATTGAAGATAAAATTATAAATTTTTGATAAAAATCTCAGAACAAAAATACCTAATTTTACATAGATCTGACACTATATTTCAGTGTTTTGTATGGTGTGTGATACATGTACTGGGCAAAAAAATTGATTAAATTAAAAAAAAAAATCTTCCTACTTTTGGTCAATAAAATTTTTTCAGGAGGGGGGCATTTCAATGAGGCGGGAGGCAATTCCAAACAAACTATAATTTTATTTTGGCCTTAGTCTTTTTACTAATGCACATTTTATCTGTTGATTAATCAAAGCCGTAATCGGTTAATTACAAAGATTTTTTGATGACATTTTTCCGAAAGAAAATTAAGATCTTTGTCAAAGAGACGCATGAACATTGAAATGAATGGGTGGATCATGAACATTGAAATGAATGGGTGGATCAAACAAATTTTTTTCTCCCTTAGATATGGGCACTATCTTACAGATTTTTACTGAAAAATGCAACGTAATTTCATTGAATTTTTTTGGAAATGCACAGCTCCTGACAGATGGGTTCAACCAACGAATAAATGTGTTTGCAACTGAAATATGTAACTTGTTCAATGTTTTTTTGAAAGACAGACAATCGTATTTTTATTGTTTGGAATATCCAACGGATGTTGAAAGCCAATGCTGTTTGGTCATTGATACTATATTTAGGTCGAAAACACAAGACGCTAATATTTTTGAAGGTAAAAATGAACCCTCCCCATATTATGGCATATAAATAAAATAAACACAAAACTGCAATTTGAGTCATATAATTTTATTGATAGACACATATGCTAACATTTTAAGCCCATAGTTTTTCAGCCTCTATAAAGTTTGCAAAAAATTAATAAATTACATCTAAATAGGTCGAAAATACAATACGCCAGGATATCTCTATACAGTTCAGATTAGAATAAAATTTTGTACACGCATAGCCATACACAAGACTGAAGTTATATAAATAGCATATGCTGAATAAAGTTTTTCTCTTTTTTTGTGACGTCACAATGTGAAAATGACATCACTATGAAGGTCACTTGTGACGAAAAATGGTTGTCTCAGTCGAACTCGTTCAACAAACGACTGTACAATTTATTGTATATCTTAGGAATCCCATTGCAGTATTACATAATAATTTGTACACAGTTTATTAAAATAAATGACTTCCTATAAATTAAAACAATTATTGGATTGATCATTTTAGTGAAGGAAGGTAGATGGTTAAAAATGATACCTGTCATGTTGCCCAGTGAAAGCAAGTTTGAAAAGATATGTGTTTTTATACGCCCGTCTTAAGACGGGACGTATTATGTTATAGGCTTCGTGTCCGTCCGTCTGTCCGTCTGTCTGTCTGTTAGCTTTTCGTTTCCGGCTCATAACTTTAAAACTATTAGGCCTAGGATTATCAAACTTTGTCATCTGATGCATCTTGGGTAGAAGGTGTGTCGCGCACAAAAAGTAGGTTGCTCTGACCTTTGATTAAGAAGATATAGCCAAATATGGAAAAATCCTTTCCGGCCCATAACTAGAAAACTATAAGACTTACAATCATGAAACTTGGCCAGTTTATGCATCTTAGGTAGAAGGTGTGTCGCGACCTATTTCAAGGTCACTGTGACCTTTGATTTAAATGAAATTAAAAAAAAAAATGTGTCTTTTTACTATTCATTTACACATCCCAAATAATGTAGGAGTATTGCACTGTCCTTCTTAAAAAAGTGTTATATCAAGAAAATACTTATTTTTTTAAAGCATATACTTGACAGCAATCTATAACAAATATGTATGTTAAAGAAATCCTACCTCTCCCATGAGTGTAATTATCAAGCACTGGTCAAGACTCAAGAAGAATTTTGATAACAGAAAATTGCATGTCAAATTAGAGAGAAATTAATGAGTTTTGAGTGTGAGGAGTTCGCTAATAGCTAGAGCATGGTGTTATCTATATCCCTTGAGTATTGGGCAAATGTGTGAGCCTGTTGGATTAAAAATAGCTCTTGCTGGCTAGCGTAAGTTTTAAAATGAATTTAATGAAAAGTAATTAAAACTAATTTAATATTACATAGTAGACTAATCTTATATTATATAAAATTGTTAATTTATAAAAACTAATTTTATGGGATTGGGGTGGAATCAGCATGTCCATACGAATTTTATATTAAAACCTGTCGGACATTAAATGTCAACAAAAAAAGATCTTTGAGTATTTCATATGTTTTTAAAAAAGTTATGGTAGATAGTGCAGACCCATTCATCTATTGGTATTAATGAGTAGACAAGCATCCAGTTAAAGATTAATTAATGAGTTCAGGCTAGCTGTCTTAATCACTCTGATCAAGCTGTATGATGACCTTTGGGAATTAGACAGAAGAACTGTTGGTTAGTTTACAGCATATGTCATTTGATGGCCAGCCTTTTCTTTTCAAAATTAATTTGATATAGATTAATTTGTTAAGACTAATTTGATATTGTTTAATATGATGGGCATTTGACAAGGTCTAACACAACCAGCATAGAAATCCATCAATGATGTAATATTTATTATAACTAATGCTTACATCACAGGGGATGGATAAACATTTTTTAGGAATGGAAAAATCATGGAAATTTAGAATCAGGGTTGACGTGATTGCAAGCTAAACTGTTGAAGAAAGTTGTAATTTTTGACGGGCGTATCATGCTGTGGCACGGCACTTTATTAATTAAGCAATTTGCCATCAAAGACCTCCAAATTACACTTTGAAAAATAGTTGAATATTTGAACAATAATATAATTATCAAATACCTAAGATATCGTTTACTTTAGGTTTTAAACATACAAGCAAATTCAAAGAATTGTGGTCCCCCGCTTTTGGTGTCTTTTTGGGTGAGATGTCATTTTTTATGACATTTTGCGTATAATATGAACGCCCTATCATAAGTCATCTATTTAGAAATTATAACTGAACTCCAAGGTCAAGGTCAAAGGGTTAACTTTCTTGTATCAAATGAAAAGTCTTCTCAAAAGGATTACATACGTGAAGTATGAAAGCCCTAGCCCTTACCATTCAAAAGTTATGGTCAAGCTTAAAGTTTTCTCATAAGTACTAAAAATCTCCAAGGTCAAGGTCAAAAGGTCAAGGTTGTTGGTATCAAATGTAAAGTCTTACCACAAGGAATACATATGTGAAATATGAAAGTTCTGGTCTCTACTGTTCAAAAGTTGTGGCCAAGGTCAAAGTTTTTGAAAAGTAGGTCAAACTCCAAGGTCAAGGTCCAAGGAGCAAAGTTCTTGGCATTCAATGAAAGGTCTTCTCACAAGAATTATATATGTAAAGTAGGAAAGCCCTTGCTCTTACCATTCAAAACTTATGGTCAAGGTTAAAGGTTTCTTATAAGTAAGGAAATCTCCGAGGTCAAGGTTAAAGGTCAAAGTTGTTGGTATCCAATAAAAGGTCTTCCTACAAAGAATATACATGTGAAATATGAAAGTCCTGGTACCTACCATTCAAAAGTTATGGCCAAAGTCAAAGTTTGGAAATTTTGTGTAAAATTGGGTCAAACTCAAAGGTCAAGGATAAAAGATCAAAATTGGTGGTACCCAAAGAAAGGTCTTGTCTTCAGTAATACACATATGAAATATGAAAGTCATAGCTCCACTAAATCAAAAGTTATGGGCAAGGTTAAAGTTTTTGTGACAGACGAACAGACTGACGGACAGACGGACGGACGAACGGACAGACGAATGAGATTTAATGTCCCCTCGCTTTTGCGAAAGCGGGGGACAATAAAGATATGATAAAAAGGAGGCACCCATTCTCTATCCTCCTTGAATAAAGTCAATAAACGTCTCTCCCGAGACAGAAGCTTTGTGTTTTAATGATCGCCATGCTTATTTTTGGAAAGGATATTCTTATCCACCCATTCTGTAGCTAAAATTTGACCATTTCTGACAAATGAACTGCTCTTGTTATAAAAATTAACTTACATGGAAAGAAATATAAAATTCCGAAAAATCTTTCTGCTTTTGTGACAGAACGCTATGGAAGGGGTCACGTGACCGTCAATATCATGTGATTTGCGCATGCGCAGACTGTTGATTGATGTGCATTAAAATCGGAGAGGATTAATTTAAAATACAATGAACATTGAAACCAAATATTGTTTCTTTTATGGAAGTAATTCAATTAGTTCGCGAACTTTTTGATCACCGGCCTCGTAAACTGAGGTGTCTGGTGACCTATTGCTATGTATGTTTTCATCCATCCATTGGAACATATTCAGCTTCTTCTTCAACCAATTTAAACCAATTTTGGCTTATTGCATCTATGGGTGAACTGGGGAACAAAAATTGCGAATTTCATGGTCCTTGCCCTTCTGCCAGTCCTGGGGCCTGAGGTATGGGGCCAAAAACCACTAAAATTAATGCAATCTTTAAAAATCTTATACATGATGCTCAGGTGACCTATATGGAATATAGTATTAATACAGTGAAACTGAAACCTGTCAATCTGACATGCTCTTTGAGATGAATTTTGGATCAGAATGTACAGGGTGTTGGATTGCAAAGTGTAAAAAAAAAAAAAAAGGAAAATAGTGAAATGGGAATGAAATATTTTATGTCAGAATTCACAGTGTGACAGATTGCACAGATGTCGAATCAGACAATTTTACAATTGCAATTGATACATTGAAATATATAGGAATAATCTTTTAAAATCTTCTCTGGAACCTCTGGAGCAGAAATGTTGAAACTTATGTTGAGCATTCTTGGGTAGTGTATGTGCTAAATTATGTAGGGTAGGGCGACAATAAGTATCTGGTGAAGAAGAGCAGGACCTAAGTCACTCAGGTGAGCGTTGTGGCCAATGGGCCTCTTCTTTAAAAATTATCTTGTCAAAAACTAGTGGACTTGAAAAGTTGAAACTTATTTGAAATTACAAACTGTAAATTCAAATTTGTTCATATTTGGATCCCAGGGTTAGGACTGGGCCACGACAAGGGAATCAAAGTTTAAAAAAAAAAAAAATTTATAGAGCAGCAAAGCCATTTTGGCCATTTTGGCAATTATTACATTTACGTTTGTCCAGAGCTAGTTGAAATTTGGCAAATAAATAGCAATACACTAAAAACTGATAAAACATCTCTTGTTTTATCACTTTATTAATTATAAGGTCATTAGAAGTTTTTTCTTTGTTTAACCTCCACCCTTAGGATAAATTCGAAAACCTATCTTTCTGTCTGGGAAAAAGCACAGACTAAAAGGAAAAAATACACATCTTATGAACAGTTCTCAAATTTCTCATCATCATTTGAAACTTCTTTGTGCATTTTAAATGAATAAAACTACTACATTTGTAGTTTATTGAAAAATATAGTTTGTTACACTACTTAAAAAAAAGAGTTACTGAACCGGTGATCCCAGAAGAGTAAATTGTGTCACAGAGACTTGTATTTTTTAAAAATTTGAAATGTGTTGTTTTTAATTTCATAACCTCACAACCAATCAGTCTGTGGATGCTAAACAGAAAAAATTTGGAATGGCCTAAAAGCATTTTAACAAAATATTATACATATATATGTACAGTAATGTTGTTGTGGAGCGCTTGAATAAAAAAAAAAAATCTTGTTATCCTTAATATACTTTAGTTAATTCCACTCTGTCAGCATTGAATTCTAAATTTGATGATGGTGTCTGGTGCTGATTGTCAATAATGCTGCACAAGACAAGGGAAGGCTTTGTTTTATGACAGAAACACGTGAGGAAATCAACTCAATCCTCAGGTGAGGCGGCACGTCTGACAATACAACACACTTGTTATCTGTTTTCCTTGATTTTTTTTCTTGCATAAAAGGATTTAAAAGTGTTTTTATTTTTGCATTGACTAGTTTTCTTTCCTGATATATTTTTAGGACAGTAATTAATTGACGATCACAGAATTTTAACTTTGATGTGTCATCATATTGATATATGATCTGAAGCATCATACAGCAGACTGAAAGAGTTGTAGTTCCTAAGGCAAACTACCTGTGTACAATATT